>NC_061119.1:49463121-49598327 GCF_002878395.1 Capsicum annuum
GGAGTTAGGGTTAGGGTTCCAATTGGGGGAAAATTAATTCAAGGCTTCGCTTTGCGAATTGCTTCCGTCAATCTCTTCGGCTATGAAATCTAAGGTATGCAAGTGTTTATCTATGGGCTCCTTTCGTCCATAGAGCCCACAAATCCTTTTTCAAAGGCTCAAGATACATGTGTACATATATATATATGATTATACTTTCTAAAATTTCATTGAGTATGTGTGTAGTATTAACATGATGGTTGAGATATATGTGTGGGATGATTATGTGTGTTGGTTGAAGTATATGTGTGTTGTATTTGTGTGATGGTTGGTGATTATGTTGTTGAAATTGATGATATCCAAGAAGAGATCTTTGTATGTTTGTGGAAACTATGGTGGTGTGTGATGTATAAATATATGAAATGGGTGATTGAATACTTGTAATCTTGATGAATCCACCTATGCCTATGAAGTGCATGTAAGGTGTTTGTGAAAATACCTAAGAGACTAGAGATTTTGTTTTTATAACATAATAGGTCCAAAATTAATTGATTATGAATATATGATGATTTAAATTGTTAAGCCTTGATTTATACTATTATTCCATTATTTCCTTGTTATGACTTGTTAATTATTATTGGGAATTATATATCCCTAATATTGATTGATATGTCAAGTATTTTCTAAATGTGAGTTGGATTGTGAACTGAGAAATATGGATGTTGAAGTTGAAGGATGATGGTGTTGTGGCGCATGAAATTGAGAATTAAACCTATGCCCTAAATGGTGCATATAAGATGATTGCTAAAATGCCTATGTGAAGAAGAATTTAAGTATTTGACATGTTTGTTATCCATATTATGATTTCATGCCATATCCATATGCTTAACTTATGTCTACCATATGTTTGACAAAATATTTAAGAGAATAGTAAACTATGCATTGTGGTTCATTAGGTCTTAAAAGATAAATTCATGCTTTGTTCCTATGGATAGTTGATTTCCTTGAATTTGTGGTGCCTTGTGAGTGTATGATGGAATGTCATGATGAATTGTTGAGGTAACTATGATGTTTGTGCGTAGTATTTGCTGTGCACCCAATGCATGCTCCCCACGTGTTCGATTGGATTCTTATATGGAGAAATGAGGCCATTTGATTTGCTAAGTGTGAAGTCCTCAATTATGTGTTGCGTATGATGGCCTATGGGCATGTTGTGTATGACTTATCTATCTTGTGTTACTTTATGCTATTGTTTGTTGGGGGTACGTATGCCCAAAATAGTCTGCTGGTCTAGAGCTGAGTCAGTTTCACGGTAATCTCAATCGAGCAATGAACAATGAACTCCCGATTAGTTTCAAAACTTTAGGAAAACTTAGTAATCTCGGAAATCATTCTTTATCGAATAATCAGGCCATGAAGCTCTAAAATCTTACATATCAATTCACTCCGTTACAGACCTCTGTACATTTTGTGAGATAGTAAGCTTATTTTAAAAGTAAGTGGAAATTAGAAATACTCCGTCAGAGAACAGAATCAAGTGAAATCTATCATATTAATAAAGTATCCTAATGTGAGAACAGATTAGTTCACTTGAGTACAGTTAAGAACCGGTTAAATGTCTCTCAGTTGAGAGTAGGATTCAGCACCGAGCGAGCTAAGGATGGGAACATTCCTGCGAGTAGAGGGTTTGATTCCTGGTAGCAATCCTTATGCTCTAGAACTATGTCGCTAGCGTAGGTTGAGACATCTATCCTGCGAGTAGAGGGTTAGATGAGGTGGTTGTCCTGCGAGTAGAGGGTCCCACCATTCTCGTTTGAGGTCCTGATAGTAGAGGGTCCTATGCAGTTGTCTTTACTGGTGGCGTGGTATTGACACCCTTCCAGCTGGGGTACAGGTTGGATCCCTCTTGTGGTAAGTGGGGTATGTCGGTTAAATGATCACTCCCACAGTTTCAGTAATAGTCTCAAAAAAGAACTTAGTTAATGTGCAGAAGTTGAGGCTGTCAGATACAGGCCTCCCAGTATTGCTATCATTATCATTGAGTAGAGAGACTTCCTGCGAGATGAGGGTTGCTCTCGAACTTATTTACCTATTATCATTATGGTTGAGTATAGAGAATTCTTGCTAGATGAGGGTTGATCTTAGATTCAGTTGTTCAGTGTTCTAGAGACTTCCTGCTAGATGAGGGTTGATCTCAGATTCAGTTATTCAGTGTTCTAAAGACTTCCTGCTAGATGAGGGATGATCTCAGATTCAGTTGTTCAGTGTTCCAGAGTTGGTGAATTTGAATATCAAATATCAGTAATATCAGTTATTCGATTTCTCAGTATGGATAAGTACAGATGTCAACTCTAGTAGCTTCAAATACTCAGTATCGGATTGTCAATATTATTATTTTCGGGTGTCAGCGTTACAAATGTAACATTCGGTGTCATGATGATTTCAGTTGTACTTTATGCATCCATGTGTGTATTGTTGATCAGACATGTTTCAAAATTGGTAACTGCAGAGTTTCTATATATGTTTATTCCAGCGAACACGTATTATTTAGATTGTTATGTTTATGCATAAGCTTTATATTTTACCTTACCCTATCCTTGCATACTCGGTATATTCTTTGTACTGACGCATTCATGCTATGGTGCTTTCCCCACCATAGGTTTAGAAGAGCGAGATTCAGAGTATATTTAGCTGTCAGATTTTATAGCAGTGGGTGCAGTAGTGAGTTCTCATCATCTGAGGATATTCTATTTCAGTGTTTTGATGATTTTAGTATACGGAGTTCGTTGGGGGCATTGTCCCTTTAACTCCACAGTTCAGGCAGTGTAGAGGCTTTCAGACAGATGTATTAGTGTGTGGTTTAAGGTATTGTATATTTCTAGATGTTTGAACCTTATGGAAAGTGTTAGCATGTATTTTATTATATTATGTAGTGAACAGATACAGATATCAAAAAAAGGGTTAGCTTGTGGTCCTTTGGGATCATAAGCACTGTGTGGTATTCCGGTTCTCAGGAAACAGGGCGTTACAAAAATTCTACTTCTTTCCTCAATTGATGATACAGTTTCTCAGGTTTGGGGTTTGGTTGGACCAATTCCCTATCCCGTGTCAGCCTACGAATTTGTCAACCTATTTCCTATAAATTCAATACTAAAGAAAAAATATAAAGCACCAAAGAAATCTAAAAAGTAATTTCAAAAAATTAGTTGCCAATTTACAAGTCCCTAGCAACAATGCCAAAAACTTATAATCAAATCAATTCATAGCAATCATAATCATGTTCTTTGCTTTAATCCCGAAAAGGGGGTGTTTAGCCACTAATCGACATAATCATAATCCAAATTAATGAATACATGAATAAATCTATTAAAAAGCTAAAGTGAAGAAAAATAAACCCTAAAACTAGTGTTGAGCATCCCCTATCCAAGTCCAAAATAGTCCAAAGTGTCCAAGATGAATTACAAAGTGTTCAACAAGTCCTATTTATAGTAGAGACATTTTGGCTGTGTAGTGAGTGGGCTTTACGTCGCGATGTGTACAAAGGGGACTGGTGGTCACGTAGCGAGCTGTCGAAAGGTGAAGTGGAGGTTGTGACACAAGCTATGGAAAGGAGATCTGGTGGTCGTGACATGAGCTCAACGCGTAGGCTCACTTGAATTTGGTTTTGACGGTCATTCTTTGCCTTATGCATTTGTCTTTTATCTCAAGCCTTTGTGGTGTGTTTCAACTTGATTTAAAGCCTTTTTTACATCCATATACTACCATAATAAACCCACAAAGCATCCTAAATCATCATATACCACGGATTAGAGATAAAAACAACACAATAACAAGAATGGTGAACTAGAAACTCAAGTTAAGACTAGTGTCATTCTATTCATCTTTAACTTAGTGTTTTGACTCTTGGCTTGATTCAATCGACCATTGCACATTATAAAAAAGTAGTTCTACACATAAATACACAATTAAATCATTTAGAACTCATTAAAAACATTATAATCTAACGGAAACAACTAGATAAACTCCAAGATCAAGCTAGTAACACTAGTTTTCTCCTTTGAATTCTAAGTGTCCAATTTAAATCCAAACTTGTTTCAAAACACCTTTAACTATTGTAATTACATACATGAACACTTAGATGCTTATTTATATCATTATGAACACATAAAGAACATGAATTGTCCTCAAAACAAGGTTAAATAATCTAGGATACTACCACTAAAGTGCATAAATACACCCAATATCACCAATGCTTGGCCTTCACATTCTGACAACATAGGCAACGAGCTAAAAAAATCCTCCATATCTCTCTTTATGCCACACCACCAATAATGTTGTCTCAAGTCTCTATACATCTTAGCTTTACCCGAGTGAATAAAATACCTAGAGCTATGAGCCTCATGCAAAATTGACTGAATCACATCATCAACCCTCAGAACACAAATGCGGCTATCAAACCTCAAGACACCCTTGGAATCTATAGTAGCCCTCTCAAACTCACCATTTAACACCTGATCACTTAGGATGAAAAGTCTCTTATCATCAAATTGGTGATTTACGATCTGCTCAAATAGAGAGGACCTTACCTCAACACTAGAAATAATCCTCCTAGGATATGAAATATCAAGTCATACTATCAAGTTGGCCAACAACTAAACGACCCGTGCCAATGGCCTCTAAGAAATTAAAATACAAGACAAGCTACCCATACGCACTACGTTTTGACTCAAGTCATCTGCTACCATATTTTCCTTGCTCAGATAATACAAGATAGAAATATTATAATCCTTAAGCAACTATATCTATCTACATTGCCTTGCATTTAGCTCTCTCTGGGTCATAAGATGTTGAAGACTATGATGATTTGTGAAAATATCATAATGTACACCATAAAAATAATGACTCTAAGTCTTAAGCATGAAAACTACTACTGCCAACTCTAAATCATAAGTGGGGTAGTTACGCTCGTGCACCTTAAGCTGCCTCAGAGCATAAGTAATAACACAACCCTATTGCATTATTACAAAACCTAAACGAACACCAGAAGCATCACAATATATAGTGAGTCTCTTACCCTCAACAAGAAGAGCCAAAATAGGAGACAAAGTAAGAAACTCCTTGATTTTCCAATAGCTCAACTCAAACTCCTCAGACCATCGAAAAGGAACCTTCTTTTGAGTCAATCTAGTTATAAGTGCTGTAATAGTAGCAAAACTAGTAAAGAATCAGTCACAATAACTAGCCAAGACAATAAAGCTATGAACCTCATTCAGAGATATAGGCCTGGCCTAGTCACGAATAGCCTCAATCTTTGTCGGGTCTACCATAATCCCATACTTAGACAACATATACCCAAGAAATGTCACCGAATCAAGCCAAAGCTCACACTTAGAGAACTTGGCAAAAAGCAAATGATCTCTCAAATTCTAGAGCATTACGCTCATATGCTGCGTGTTCTCCTCTCTACTCCTTGAATACACAAGGATGTTGTCGATGAACACAATCATGAAGGAATCCAAATAAGGTCTGAATACTCACTTCATCAAATCCATGAACGCAGTTTGGGAATTAGTCACCCAAAGGACATCACCAAGAACTTACAATGACTATAAAGGGTCCTAAAGGCTGTCTTTGGGATATCCTCAGTACGAATCCTCAACTAATGGTAACCAGACCTTAAATAAATCTTAGAAAATTCTGTCGCACCCTAAGCTGGTGAAACAAGTCATTAATGTGAAGCATAGGTTAACAATTCTTTACCATCACCTTATTAATCTATCTATAATTAATACACATACGCATGCAACCATCTTTCTTCTTCTCAAACAACATAGGAGCTCCCCAAGGGTATACACTAGGTCTAATTAAACCCTTGCCAAAAAGATACTAAAGTTAAGAATTTAGCTTTTTAAGCATGACAAGAGACATACGATAAGGTACCATAGAAATAGGTCGGGTGCCAGACACAATATCAATAACAAACTCAATCTCATGGGCAGGAGGAATGCCAGGCAGATCGATAAGGAAAACATTACGAAACTCACGTACTATAGGAATAGATTAAAGTAAAGGACTCTCTATACTAACATCATGAATATAAGCGAGATAAGACTCGCAACCCCTTGAGATAATTCTTGTAGAACGAACATAAGAAATAATCCCCATTGGCTCATGGATAATAGATCTCTGCTAAACGATTGGGGGTATGTCAGACATGGCTAAGGTAACAATATTGACAAAGTAATCCATGACCTCATGATAGTGGGATAGCTAGTCTATGCCCAAAATTACATCAATATCTACCGTATCCAAAATAATAAGATCAACATGAATATCAACATCTCTAACAGTCATAACACGTGATCTAAAAAATCCATCTACTACTAAAGAATCACCCATGGGAGTAGATACACATAAAGGAACAAACAACAAATCCCAAGATAACTCTAATTGTGGAGCATAATAAGTAGATGCATAAGAGTAAGTGGATCCCAGATTAAACAAAGGAAAGGTCGACTGTCGGCATACTAAAATTATACCTATGACAATAATATTTGAAAACTCAGCCTCAGGCTAAGCAATTACTGCATACAACTGACCACGCCTTCTACCTGGATGGGCTCCTGACCAATCTCTTTCACTAAAAAGTAGACACATAAGTCTAAGTGGATCTCAAACTAAATAAAACAAAGGCCAATTGATGGAACAAAAAAATCATACCTGTGACAATAACATCCGAAGACTCAGCCTCAGGCCTAGTAAGTATCGCATACAACTGAACATTCCTATCACCTGGCTAGGTTCCTAAATGATCTCCTTCTCTACCTGCCTGAGAACCTCTATGATTACCCTATGGACCACCCCTATGACTATACATACCAGCTTTAGCTGAGGGATAAACTGATCTAATAAGGGAAATATCTGAGCTACGGTGACAATCACCCCACTGCTAGGGAACTCTCATGAGTAATTTACAAAAGCTCTACAACCATAACATGCCTCATGATATGTATAAGAACCAAAAGATTTGACTGACCTAGAATAACCACTTCAACTCGAATAACCAAAAGACAGGCCCCTCAAAGACTGACCGTTACCCTGAATAAGATGATCACTAACGCAAGGCTGACCCTTATCAGTAATCTAGAGCACTACCTCAATAAGTATATTTGGATGACTATGAGGCTGATATGGAAGTCGCAGAGGGTATCTACCCTGACAACTGCCACCTTTGAATTAGGAGCTATTACGACTTCCACTGAAACTTCCCTAATATTAAGGTCTCTTATCTCCAAAATCCACCACATCATGATCTTTGAATCAATGGCGGCAACTAGTACTTGCTCTGGAATAAAAAGGTACAGAAGTGTAGTATGAGTACCAAAACCATGATTACTTAGTAGGTATCATCGACCGACTGAGCTAAATTATGATTAAATACGATAAGATGCAAAATAAAATAACTAATTCAAAATGAATGGAGAAACCTGGTAGTAACTCCAACCTTGATTTACATAATTAAATATATAAACCAAAATAAAACATAAATATCAAGTGACTATAACTACAAAATTGGCCCCCATAAGCCAATAAATATGAAAAGTAAATAACCCAATGCAGACCCCCATAATCCTGAAGGGTACAATCAAGGTAAAATGCAACACATATACTTAAGCAACTATAATTTGACAACCTTTATGCTATCATTGAGAACTCTTCCACAACATGTAACATTAAGAACCACTCCCCCTACTTGACTCGAACCAATGTTTATGTCTTTAGTATCATAACCAATAGCTGGACTTGAACTAGTACATATATCATCAATATCATAATCAATCATTAGACTCAAATCGGTACATATGTCTTCAATATCAAATTAATATCTAGACTCAAACCGGTGTTCATATCATCAATATCATAACTATCGAATTTTACTATAATTAGCATAACTCTAAATCTTAAGCCATCATGACTATTAAGTACTTAGTCCCATCAAGCCTTATAATAAGCATTTCAAAATTTATAATGAAAGTATCATGGTTAACCAAAACTAGTTCAAGTCTTGGCCTATGGTAGGGCGAAGGAGCCCACTTCTAATCCCTGAAATCCATTATAAGGCCACTCTACCCCATACTAGACTAACGTATCTAATTTCAATTTTAGATGTTAAGGAAGTCTTAATTATCCCTAAGATATAAATTCTACTAAGTAACTAAGAAACTTAGCCAACTATATCCAAATTATAGTTTTTAGATAGCCTAAATGGTCCAGCTACCCCAAGTATTGTCATTCATATCTCCAATACCTTAAACCCAAATCTAACATAATATTATAAGAATACCATTAAATGGATCAATATATAAGGGGGAAAATCTAGCCTACTTAGACATAAAAGAAAACTCAAAGAATATGCTAAATCACCAATTTTTCCTTCTGAGAAGCTTCTGAAAGGTGCCACTCTATCAAAATCATAATCTACTCATCAAAATGAGAACAATGACACCTATATTTCACTATTGGACTTCGAGTCCAAAATCAATCAAAAATCCCATGTGGGACCCATTTACGAAAATTGCATTTTAGAAACTGTCTCAATGCTCCCCTATGCTCAAGGAGAATTTATGGTAAAAATGGGTGTATTCTAAACTATATTGGTGCTAAAATCAAGTCACAAAGTTTTGGGATTTTAGATAAGAAAAGGGGAAATAAACCATGAAAATGGAGGAATCTTACCTTAAATTTAAAGGGGAATTGCACAAATGATCTTTATCCAAGCTCTTAAAATCACCCATAAGTGCTATCTCAGAGCTTTTCCAGCCTTTAGGGTTTAACTATCTTGGGGATGGATGAGAAATAGAAAAAAAGGGCTAAATAGGATATTTATACCCTTTAAAGGTACACAAGTATCACATTCATGATCTATCGATCACAATCACGACACCTGGCCAAAAAAGGTAGAAGTCGCATTCATGACATACCTATCATGTACGTGATACTAGATAAGCTATCATAAGTCACTTTTTCAACTAAAATGTTGCATATGAGAAACTTTCTGGTGTCTGCCAGGTCACGTAAGCAATCAATGGCTTGCAAATACGGGTGCACGAGTACTAGCTGAGACTTGGAAATTTTTATGTCTCCGCCAATCCCTTGAGATTCATCCAGAATACTGTATAATCAAACAAAATATTCTACCTTATTACATTCAATATTCTGGAATCAATGGAATAGTCAAAATTTCCATATGAGATCGTTTTGATGAAAAGTGGGTCTTATACCCAACAACCATTTTTTTAACTTCTAGCCAATAACTCAAAATGAGACTGAGTGTATCGAGACCCAAAAAAAGGTCCACTTAGCCTAAAATCAACATTCCAGAGATGTTAACAATAAGAATTGGAATACAAGGTCCTTTGACTGAAGTTTTTCCCGAAAGTAAATTTGAACCAGCAAAGACTTCAAAATAGTAAATTATTTCTAAAAACCAAATAAAATGCCTGATAATTAAACTATTAGTTCCAACAAGTCATAAATAACTTGGGGCAGCTGTAAGAAATATTTAATAACAAAAATAAAGAAAATGACCTAAAGGGTCATTACAAGCTCCCAAGTCACATAATGCTCGTGCTAAGTTAAAGGACCCAGTAGTACATGGAATAGTAAAAGCTCCGAGTCCTCTTTCTTATCAGTTAGAGATTGGTAAGCAATATAAATACAATCGTACATATTATCGTGCTCAATACTCACCGTCCACTTCTTAGTAACCAAATCTCGTATTAATTTTTCATAGCCTGGCATCTGCTCTAATGCTTCTAAAAGAGTAATATTCATAGACAGTTCCTTCAATATTAACAATTACTTCTAATACTCCCCTTCCTCTTGTTTCTTCTTTAATCTCCAAGGAAAAGGTTGGGGAGGTTGTGGAATGGTCTTCACTACAAGCTTGACTTTCTTCCCTTTTTCTTTAACCTTCTCAAATTTTTTATTGATAAAGCTCAAATTAAACGTTAATTTAAGTTCAAGGAGGTCGTTTTCAATATATTTACCCAACTTTGAGTCGGGTTCGAATCCATGATGAAAAATATGAGTAATGAATCAATTAGCTCGACATAATGGATAATTGCTAAAATTCAAAACTAGTGTACAAGAATATAAAAATGGGGGGGGGGGGGGGGGCAGGGTTGGAAAGTATCACAACAAATATTTCTTTTTGGATTTTTTCAAGTATTAATTCGGGGCTATGAATAACTAGAGTATAATCAATTAGGTACAAATATTGGGGTTATGACTTACTAAGGGAAGCTAACATGAGGGTGTTAACACTCAACTTCACTTTTAGTAGATTAAATGTGGGTAGGTTCGGTTAGGGGTATTGGTGCTAGCCTTGCAACAAAGCACCAAACTATCACCCATTGATTCTTTCGAATACCAAACGGGCGTGTTCAAGAATTAGTAACCAAACCTCAATTTTGGCATCCCTATTTCTAGGATGATACCTAAGTCATAGCCATTTCATAATTTATCTAAGATAACAAAAAGAGAATAACTACAAACTAAGTAATTGTTCACGAATGCTCATATCACCTTCAACCCCTCTTTCAAGGATGGTTGAAGAATATAGGTTGCCCACATACCTTTGTCAAGGATGATGTATGGATTAGGAAATTTGAGGCTTTCACCAACAAATTCCATGTTATCATCAAGCATTTGCAAAACCCATCAATATAAACTACTAATTGAACCTAACAATAACAACCCACACACACTTTAACCCTATTTACACATAACCCCAAAAGGAAAAACTAAATACCCATAAGATAAATAAGTAAAAATATACCCAAAATCACTATTAATTTGATTTATAAGAGGCTAAGTGGATGTTACTTCAAACTTTGGACCCAAACAAATAATCAATGGGAGTTTACTAATTCTCTACTTAGAAGCTACTCCAATGTATTCTTCACCCAAAATAAATACAATATTTTCTTCTCCAAGTGTGGAGGCTAAGAATTAGTACAATGTTCAGTAGTTTGGAATTGTAGAATGTATGAAAAATTATATGGTTTGAGTCTAATTTAGGGAAAATTTAGGATTGGATCGCTGAATTACGTATCTGCCCTTAGGCAAAATCTTGTCCTGCCGCGATCACACTAGATTTTTTGTGGCCGCCGCTATGTGATAGTGATAGAAGTTACGTGATCACATTAAACAACTAATCTTGACTGACCATGATGGTGTTCCATAGATTGAGATCACAGTAATTGAGGCCATTTTCTACTATAAGTCTTTAGTTGCACTTCTTTGCTCCCTTTTATTCTCTTTTTAGCTCCAATCACAATTATGTCTCTTATCAAATCAAAACATGGTAATATTCCTGAATGTGGAGTTCGATTGTGTGGTAAATTCATACCCATTACTTATCCACACCCATTGATTTTTTGAGGACTCACCATTAATTACCACCGTCTTAGATTCTACTTCAGATGCCTCATCAATTTCCACAATAGCATTCTTTGCCTTATTAACCATAGGAAAAAGAGGATTAATAGTAGCCTTACCACTCTAAATGGTGATGGCTAAGTAGTAATTGTCGTTCTTCATATTTTACACAATGTTGCTTTGAAGTGTGCCCGATTCAAAATGGATTCAAAGTAGCTGACATCTAACTAAATTGCTGCTCAAGATGCTTAATTGCGGTAGCATGCCATTCTACTTTCTGTCTTAGTTCTAAAATGTCTACCTTAATCTTCTTAAGGAAATTCTCTTGATTCTCAAAAACCTTAACTAGATTCTTAAATAACACTTCCATCCTTGAATTATGGAACATATGCACTACCTTTTTCCTTGTAGTCATCCTTTTGCCTCCAGTCACTATTTGTCTCTTTGCTCTAATACCTATATCTATCCTCATCATAGTTCCGACCTTGATTCCATTGGCTCTAGTTCTAAGTGTCCTGATTAGACCCTTAGCCCTTAGCTCAAAAACTTGCCATCTCTCTATCTAGGTACTTCGCTCCCACCTCAATTTTAGAATCATACAACCAAGGAGATTTTTTTTGCATGCCCACAGTATTTACCCTTTTGAAATTCATAGTTTCAAATTGCTTAGTCAGTAACCCAATATTCATCCTTAGTTGTGCAACTTTTTGATCCACTGTATCATCTATGAGTTCTTTTTCACTAGAAGAACCAATATCATTGTAAGACCCTGCACAATTTTAAGCTTAACTCAGTCATTTAAAGCTTACTAAGGGGTCCCAGACTTAGAAAAATTTAGTGAAGTATTTACACTTAGAATTATTTTGGCCTTTGTAGGTTGACAATCTTATTTCACATCCTTCCCAGCCTTAGTTTGTTGATTTTCAAATTGATTCTTGATCAGGGTCACTTGTAGGTCATCTCGGGTGAGTTTCAAATTATTTCAACCAGTGTAAGGGCGAGTTTGGATGCCCAAAACAGTGAGGGGTCGAGATGGCCCCACATCATGAGGGCCTATCAACCTAGATAGGAATCGCATCGCGATGGGTAGTTGACCCAAGTAGGGGTCGTAACACGAGGTCTGCCCAATTCAGCATTTTGTTTTATACGGGTTGTGGGGGTAATTGGGTTATTTTCCACACCTTTATTCACCCATAAAGACAAAATTCAGCCCTAATTCACCAAAATATACCCACTTTCTCTCAACCACAAGCCTTACGTTTTTCCATTCAAGATTCAAATCTCAAGAATTTTACCACTAATTTTATCAAAATCAAGCAACATGGTATGTGATGTGTTCATCGAAGGTTCCTTTCACCCTTGGAGTTCAAGAAACCCCTTTTAAAATCCTAAATCATGATTTCCATGTTGTGGGTTGTATTGTACTCATGTTGATCTTATTGAATGATTTCCAAGTTGAAATTTTTAATGTATTTCATTAATTTATATTAGCATATGGGTTGGAATCCTTGATATTGAATTGATTAATGTAGCCATGATGTATTGTTTTATTATTCATTGCCAAACATAAGGTCGTGCCTTTCATGTGTTTGTCAAAATGTCTAAGTGAATAAATTTTCCTTGTGATCCATAGGTAATCTTATGATGACTAATGCTAGAACTACATATTCAAGATGACTCCCATGTTGAAGCTATGCCTTGAAAGTTTTTGTTGGAATGTCTATGTGAATTGTTTAGTGTACTTATAACATGATAGTATGCATTCCTATACATGTATAAGTTCAAGATTTTTAAGTTCTTGATGAAATACTTCATTGATTGTATTGTGTACAGTTGGCTGTTGTTATGTTTCCAAGAATTATCATGTTTTATTATTATTCATGCAATCGAGTACTGGGGGTATTTAATACTCGATAATTTAGCTTTATACCTAGAAACAGTGTCAGTTACAGAATAGTCTCAGTCACATTGCGATCAATAGTACTCTCAGTTAGTTATAGAACTCAGGAAAACTCAGTCAACTAGTATCAATGCAGTCCAGTCCAGTTCAGTCTTCAGTTCAGACCTCAGTAAACTCAGTCAGCCCATAAAATCCAATAGTATTTTATCAGATAACATAATTCAGTAGTATTCCATCAGTCAGTAGAACTCAGTAAACTCAGTTCAGTTAAATAGTATGATTATTAATAGTTTAGTCAAGCCTAGTACGAACTAGGAAATCAATTCAGTGTCTATTTCAGTTGGGAGTAGTATTCAGCACCGAGTGAACCCAAGGATGGGGGCTCACCTGCTAGTAGAGAGTGTGGTCCTTAGAAGAAATCCTTGTATTCCAGAACTACGTAGCCATCCTAGGTTGAGATACTTCCCTACAAGACTAGGGTTGACATATCTCGTTTGAGTTTTCATACCAGAGAGGGTTGACAGAAGAGCTTCCTATCAGAGAGGGTTAACTTAAAGCTTGTCCTTACCCATGGCACAATATTGACACCCTTCCAACTAGGGTTATAGGTTGGACCTCAATCAGATTAGAGAGGGGCATGTCAGTTAAATGATTACCTCCCATAGTCTCTATTTCAATCTCAGTCTCGGAATAGAACTCAGTTTAGTTCTTCAGATTCAAGACTGTCAAATACAGTCATTCAGATAATCAGTAACATAGTATAAGTAAACTCAGGATCAGTTATCAATATTCAGACTTAGTACTCAGTATTACCACGATCTCAGGTACAATCTATGTATTCATGCATGTACTCTTATTTAGTCATACTCATGTTATTCAGTTAGTATTGTTCATGCATATGAACCCATGTATTATAGCCTACCTCACTAAGCATACCAGTACATTCAAAGTACTGACACATGTTTTTATTTTGTGCTATGATACCTTATTTAATAGGTTCAGACGTACAGGCTCCAGAGCACCCTTAGTAGTTTAGATTTTTAACTTTCAAAGTAGTGGTGAGTCCTCATAGTTTGAGGACATGCTTTTGATTTTTATTATTTCAATATTATTTTTAGTAGTCGGAGTTAGTTGGGGACTTGTCCCATCAACTCCACTATTCAGGCAGTTTAGAGGCTTTTCAAACTAGAGTATTTTCAGACAGTTGTTCAGTTTTTTTAGTACATATATCTAGTTTTGGTATTTTGATACCGTATTCAGATTCATTTACAGATTTGAACCTAATGGCATATGTTTCCCCGTATTTCTGCAATCATTATAGTATTTATTACACAGTTATTATAGTAGGTACCAGTCATGGGTTAGCTTATGGTACTTCAGGATTATGAGCACCGTGTAGCATCCGGGGTACATACTCGGGGTGTTATAAACTTGGTATAAGAGCCTAAGGTTTAACAGTGTCCTAGGAAGTCTGAAAGTCATATCTAGTAGAGTCTTGTGCATGGGTGTATTACGTGCCACACTTATGGATAGGAGGCAACAAGATGTTTTATGAATAGGTACCCTTATTTTAGTATTTATGTCATGTAAGTAAGCATGAGCTCTAGTTAAACTCCCTATCTAATCCATGTTTCTCTTTTATTTATAGAACATGAGATCAGCCAAAACCTCAGCCCACCCAGCCCGATTCTCTAGATGAGCATGTCTCCCACGCTGAGTTTAGAACAACTTTCACCACCCTAGCTTATTCTATGGCAGCTCAGAATAAATGCCCAGCTGCTTTTTTAGCTAAACCAGTGGCAATACTACTATTGCCCAAATTTGGGACTACACCTTAATGAATCCTCCCTTATTCTCAGGTTCTATGTCTGAAGAGAATCCATAAAAGTTCCTCGATCAGGTTCAGAAATTCACAGATATCATGGGAGTGACTTTCAGTAAGAGTGCTGAGTTGACCGCCTACTAGCTATAAGATGTAGCCCATATATGGTTTAAGTAGTGTAAGGTAGACAAAGGCACAGATGTAGAGCTGGGGTGCACGTTGATGTATTCATAGACCATAAAATCCTGTAGTATCTATTATCACAAAAATACCTGAACTGGCATCATATGAGGTAGTTAGAGTTGTTGAAAGACTATAATATGAGAGTTTTGTTTTATCTAGGAAAGGCTAATGTAGTGGAAGATACCCTCAGTAGGTTGTCCATGGGTAGTGTTGCTCATGTTGAGGATGGTAAGAAAAAGTTAGTTCAGGATATTCATCAGTTTGCCAAAATAGGTGTCTATTTGGTTGATTTGGCTGAGGAAAGTGTTTGGGTGCAGAATAGTTTAGAGTCTTCTTTAGTTTTTGAGGTAAAATAAAAGTACGATAGATATCTTAGTTTAATTAAGCTAAAAGAGTCATTCAAAGACCAGAAAGTAAAGGCTTTCTCTCAAGGGGAGATGGTGTGTTACGTTGCCAAGGTAGGCTATATGTGTTATGTGCAGATGATATGAGACAGTGAATTCTTGATGAAGCGCATGGTGCACATTACTCTATTTATCTAGGGGCAACTAAGATGTACTATGCCTTATGGGAAGTCTATTGATGGATGGGGATGAAGAGAGATATTGTAGAGTTTGTAGCTAAGTGCTCGATATATCAGCAGATTAAGATTGAATATCAGAAGCCCAGTAGGTCTATGCAGGAGTTCAGTATTCCCACTTGGAAGTGGGAGGAAGTGAACATAGATTTTGTGATAGGTTTACATCGTACTCGTCATCAGCATAATTTGATTTGGGACATTATGGGTAGGATGACGAAATCAGCCCATTTCTTGCTAGTTCATACTTCTTATTCAGCCGAGGACTATGCCAGGCTCTATATCAAAGAGTTGGTTAGGTTACATAGTGTCCCATTGTCCACCATTTTAGATAGAGGCATGCTATTTACCCCTCACTTTTGGAAAGCCTTCCGAAAGGGTCTTGGTACCCAAGTCTATCTCGGTACAACCTTTCACCCTCAGACAGATAGCAAAGAAGAAAGGACCATTTAGATTTTTGAAGATATGTTGAGAGCGTGTGTCATTGACTTTAAGGGAAGTTGAGATGACCACTGACCTTTGATTGAGTTTATGTATAATAACAGCTATTATTCCAGTATCTAGGTGGCTCAATTTGAGGCTTTTTATGGGAGAAGATATAGATCTCTCATTAGCTGGTTTGAGGTAGGTGAGACCGCATTAGTGGGGCCTGACTTGGTGTTTTATGCCTTAGAGAAAGTACAATTGATCAGGGAGAGGCTTAAAAAAGCCAAGAGCTGACAAAAATCTTATGCAGATGTTTGAAGGAAAGATCTTGGATTTGATATTATTGATTATGTGTATTTGAAAATATCTCCATGAAGGGGGTGAAGAGGTTTGGTAAGAAGGGGAAGCTTTGTCCCTGATATATTGGTACTTATAGGATTCTAAGTCATTTTGGTAAAGTAGCTTATGAGCTTGAGTTACCAGCAAACTTAGCATCAGTGCGCTAGAGTTTCACGTATCCTTGATAAAGAAGCGCATGGGTGACCCAGAAGTTGTAGTCCCTATAAAGAGTGTAGATGTTTAGAATAGTCTCTCTTATGAGGAAGGCCTAGTCGAAATCCTTGATCATTAGATTCGTAGACTAAGGAACAAAGATGCTCTTTTGGTCAAAGTTCTTTGGGAAAATTAGTTCGTTGAGAGAGATACTTTGGAAGCAAAGACAGACATGCAAACCAAGTATCCTTACCTCTTTTTCACAAACTAAGACTCAGCCTAAGGTAACAACCTTTCTTAGATTTAATATATTCCATACTCAATTACAACTGCATAGCATCCTCATATTATTCATGCATTCATGAAATAGTTCAGTCTAACGTCATATCGCTATGATTCATTCATGCTTTAGTTATGTATATATCAGTGTAAGTATAGTTTCTCAGTTCCTCTCAGTTTAGTCAGTCTCATTCGGGGATAAATATTCCTAAGGTGGAGATATTATAGGACCCCTTAAAAGTTCTAGTTCAATTCAGTCCCATATAGCTTGTAATAAGGGGTCCCAGACTGAGAAAAATTCAGCTAAGTGTTAAGATTTAGAATCACTTTTAGCCTTCGTAATTGGATGATCTTATTTCCAATCCTTATGACCTTAGAATGTCAATGTTTAAGTTGATTCATGATCAGGGATATCAATAGGTCATCTTGGGTGAGTTTCGGAAATTTCGGACATCGTTTGAGTTATATTTGGGTGGCTAAAACAGCCAGCTAATGCGATCATAATGCATCGTATTGCTATCGCATCATCACCATCGATGGGACGTGTTAGTAATCGCGATGATACCATCGACACAGTGCATCATCGGTTGTATCACTGGGCACATTTTGCTCATTTAATTACGACTTACCAAGGGCATTTAGGTCCTTTTCCCCTTACCTAATTCAGCAAAAAAATGAAATTAAGCTTCCAAAAGGACAAAATACATTCATTCTTCACAAAACCTCTCAAGAACAAAACCATAGGTTCATAAAATTTAAGTCCAAGTCTCAAGAATTCACCAACAACTCCCACAAATTCAACGGTCAAGGTATGTTAGGTGTTTATCCTTGAGTCTCCTTCCACCCTTGGAGTTCAAGAACCCTTTTAAAAACTTGAATTATGATTCCCATATTATGAATTTAATTATGCTCATGTTTGTGTATTTGTATGGGTTTTAAGTAAATATCTTTTATGAGTTCCATGAAATTCAGTTAGCATGTGCATTGAATTATGAATCTCTCATGTCAAAACCCTTGAATTTGTAAGTTGTATGTTGTAGTTATGATGCCCTATGAGGTTAGTTCTCATGTATAGCAATCATACTCCATAAGTGTTTGATAAAATGTCCATATAAGTTACTTATACATGGTGACCTATTTTTGTGGTGCTAAAGTTGTGATATGAGTTTATCAATTATGCTATCGAGTACTGGGGGTATTTATTACCCAAAATTTAGCTATTTACTTTAGTTGAAGTAGTTATAGAATAGTCACAATAAAGGTCAAGAACTGTAGTACTCAGTTAGTTAACCGAACTAAGTGAACTTAGTCCAGTTCAGTCAGTTATCACGATCAGGGTTAGTTCAGTAGATCTTAGTAAGGTCTAGTAATCAGTGTCTATCAGTTGGGAGTAAGATTTAGCACTGAGCAAACCTAGGCATGGGGGCTTTCCTGCCAATTATGGTTTGACCCTTAGTAGAAATCCTTAATTTACAGAACTACATAGCCAGCATAGGTTAAGTCGTCCTCCTGCCCTTCTAGGTTTGACACAATTATATTCATACTGCATTTGACTTCCTACCAGATTAGGGTTGACACAACATTATAGTAACCTATGGTAATGTGCTAACACCTTTCTAACTGGGGTCACAGGTTGGATCCTAAATCAACCTATATCGAGGTATGTCGGTAAGATGAAACTCCCACAGTTACAGTTTTAGTCTCAGTATACAGTAAAGAACTCAGTCAGTTTTACAGAACCATGGCTATAAGTTATCAGTTACTCCGCCATCAGAATTTAGTACTTAGTTTCAGTATAATTTGAGATACATGATGTGTACCTATATGTGCAGTATTGTATGTTCAGTATGTTCAATAGTTACAATTTTGCATGTACTCTCATCCAGTTACTTCATGATGTTTATTCAGTCATTTATCATCTCATGCATATGAACCCACGTATATCAGCCTTACCTCACTTAGCATATCAGTATATTCCACTTATTGAACACATACTTTCTTTTGCGTTGTGATGTCTTATATCATTGGTTTGGATGCTCAGGTTCTTGATTGTACATAGCAGCTCAGGCTATCAAAAGTAGTTATAGTGGTGATTCCTCATATTTCGAGGACAGAGTTTATCTATTTCAGTATTCCAGCAGTTCAGTTGTTATTTTAATTGGATTTAGTTGGGAGTTTTTCCCATTAACTCCATATTTAGACGATTAGAGGCTCTCAGACTAGCATAGTCAGTTATTCAGTTTTTAGATTTTATTATCTGTTATACTCATTTATTACTTCTTTTAGTATTTTAAGAGACTTATGGAATTTTTAGATTTCTTTCGCACTTATATTTTAGTATTATATTTAGTACTCACCAGTCATAGGTTAGCTTGTAGTCTTTCAGGGTCGTAAGAACCGTGTGATGTCTAGAGTGTACTCTCGGGGCCTTACTAACTTGGTATCAGAGTAAGTTTCTAATGCCTCGAGAGTACACCATGGGCATTACACGATGCTTACGACCACGAAGGAGCACCAGCTAACTCATGACTGGTACCTGCTATGAGCACTGAATATAATAAAAAAATATATATGCAGAAGAAATTTGAAAATTCCATAAGGTTCTAAAAATACTGAAAGAAGTAATAACTGAGTATAACTGATAATAACATCTAAAAAACTGACTAACTGACTATGCTAGTTTGAGAGCCTCTAACTTTCTAAATATGGAGTTGATGGGACAAACCCCAAACTAGCTTTGACTGAAAAAACTACTAAACTACTGGAATACTGATATAGATAAACTCTGTCCTTGAAATATAAGGACTCACCACTATAACTACTTCTGATATCCTGAGATACTAAGTACGGTCAGGAACCTGAGCGTCCGAACCTATGCTATAAGATATCACTGCACAAAAGAAAGTATATGATCAGTACATAGAATGTACTGGTATGCTAAGTGAGGTAAGGCTAATATACGTGGGTTCATATGGATGATATGATAACTGACTGAATGAACATCATGAAGTAACTAGATGAGAGTACATGTAAAATTTCAACTACTGAACATACTAATATATAATACTGCTTATATACGTATATATCATCCATATGAAATTATACTAAAACTGAGTACTGAATTCTGATGGTTGAGTAATTGATAACTGATAGCCATGGTTCTATAGTAATGACTGAGTTCTTTACTGAATATTGAGACTGAAACTGAAACTACGAGAGTGTTCATCTAACCGACATACCCTGATATAGACTGATTTGGGGTCTAACTTGTGACCTCAGTTTGAAGGGTGTTAGCACCTTGCCATGGGTTACTAACAATATTGTGTCAACCGTAATATGGCAGGAAGACTCATGAAATATGTATATGATTGTGTCAACCCTAGTCTGGTAGGAGGAAGATTTACCCTACGCTGGTTATGTAGTTTAGTAACTCAGGGATTTCTACTAAGGGTTCAAACCCTAACTGGAAGGAATGCCCCATCCCTAGGTTCTCTCAGTGATGAATCTTACTCCTAACTAAAAGACACTGATCACTAGATTGTACTAAGCTTGATAGGACTGACCCTGATCGTGTTGACTTACTGAACTGGACTGAGTTCACTGAGTTCTATTTACTACCTGAGTACTACAGTTCTTGACCTTTACTGGGACTATTCTATAACTACTATAACTAAGTAAACAACTAGATTTTGGATAATAAATACCCCCAGGACTCGATAGCATAATTGATAAACTCATATCATAACTTTAGCAACACAACAATAGGTTACCATGCATAAGTTAGTCATATGGACATTTTATCAAACACTTGGGTAGCATGATTGCTATACATGAGGAATAACCACATGGGCATCATAACTACAATATGCAACTTGCAAATTTAAGGGTTTTGACATGAGAGATTCTTAATTCAATGCTTATGCTAACTTAATTTCATGGAACTCATAAAAAAGATCTTAACTTGAAACCCATACAACAACATAAACATGAGTATAATTCAATTCAGAACATGGGAATCATAATTCAAGTTTTGAAAAGGGTTCTTAAACTCCAAGGGTGGAAGGAGACCCAAGGATTAACACCTAACATACCTTGATTGTTGAATTTGTGGGAATTATTGGTGAATTCTTGAGACATGGACTTGAATATGATGAACTTAAGGTTTTGTTCTTGAGAGATTTTGAGAAGAATAAATGTGGTTTTCCCTTTTGGAAACTTAATTTCGTGTTTTGGCTGAATTAGGTAAGGGAAAAAGGACCTAAATGCCTTCAAAAGTCATAATTAAATGAGCAAAATATTCCCAATGATGCAACAGGAAATATGCTATGTTGATGGTATCGATGCGGTTACTGATGCATCGCATCAATGGTGACGATGCAATAGCTAATGCGATGTACTATAATCGCGTTGACTTACTATCTTGGTAATCCAAACATGACTCAAACGATGTCCAAAAATTCTAAAACTCACCCAAGATGACCTATTGGCATCCTTGATCATGAATCAACTTTAAAATTAACATTCTAAGGTCATAAGGATTAAAAATAAGATCATCCAATTACAAAGGCTAAAAATGATTCTAATTCTTAATACTTAGCTGAATTTTTCTAAGTCTGGGACCCCTTATTACAAGCTATATGGGGATGAATTGAACTAGAACTTTTATGAGGTCTTACAATATATCATCCTTGGTTATATTCGTCCTCAAATGCGACTGACTTAACTGAGAGGAACTAAGAAACTATACTTACACTAACATACAAAACTGAAGCATGACTAAATTTTAGAGACTTGACATATGACTAAACTATTTCATGAATGTATGAATTATATGAGGATGTTATACAACTATAACTGAGTATGGAATATAGTAAATCTAAGAAAGGTTGGTACCTTAGGATGAGTCTGAGTTTGCAGAGAAGAGATGAGGATACTTGGTTCACTTGTCTACCTATGCTTCCTAAGTGGCTCCCTCAACGAACTAATTCTGCCAAAGAACTTTGATAAAGGAACTTTTTTGTCCCTTAGTCTATGATTCTAGTGATCAAGGATTTCGACTGGTACTTCCTCATAAGAGAGACTATTCTGAAAATCTACACTCTCTATAGGGACTACAACTACTGGGATAGCCATGCACTTCTTTAGCAAAGAGATGTGAAACACTGGGTGCACTGATGCTAAGTCTGCAGGTAACTCAAGCTCATAAGCTACATTACCAAAATGACGCAAAATCTTATAAGTACTAACATACTGGGGACTAAGCTTCCCCTTCTTACCAAACCTTTTCACCCCCTTAATGAGAGAGATTTTCAAATATACATAATCACCAATCTTAAATTCAAGATCTTTCTTTCTCACATCTACATAAGATTTTTGTTGGCTCTAGATTGTCTTAAGCCTCTTCCTAATCAACTATACTTTCTCTAAGAAATCAAACACCAAGTTAGACTCCACTACTATGTCCTCACATAACTCAAACCAACCAATGAGAGATCTACATCTTCTCCTATAAAGAGCCTCAAATAGAGCCATCTGGATAATGGAATGAGAGTTGTTATTATACGCGAACTTAATCAAAGGTAAGAGGTCATCCTAACTGCCCTTAAAGTCAATGACACATGCCCTTAACATATCTTTTAAAGTTTGAATGGTCTTTCTTCTTGACCATCTATTTGAGGGTGAAAAGTTGTACTAAGGATATGTAATAGAAAGTTAAGAGTTCTATCTCAGAAGAAAGTATCAGTAGTAGGGTTTAACACTTTGAAGTGTAGAATTTCAGGGTAAGTTTAGTGTTGATGAGTATTGTTATATTTTGAACTCTAGAGTAAAATGGTTTCAGTACAGTTTAGAGATATTGGTTAAGTGGTCCACGGACTTAGAATGATAGCTTTAAGCTAAGGGGGAGATGGTAGAACGAGTAATCAAGTCAGGATCACAGATTCTAGTAGTAATACCAGTGTGTTATAGAAAAATACTAGGGAGGGGAATGCTTGATGTATGCTTATTTAAGTATTTGTACTTCAGTTATTACAATATCTACTCATTTCCTTACATATCAGCTCTATGCTCATATCTCATATTCATACACTTTTAATAAACTCATGTATGATTCTAGTCCCTCGTATGTTCCAGTTTACTTAGTAGTGCGAATCATATTCCATGAATTCAAAAATTCCAAACTCAGGTCATCCAGCTTATGACTTATGTGCTCATGCTCTATAGTATGTTCAGTTTTAATATTCACGCAACACTCCTAATGATCAACTAAATTCAGATTATGTTATGTATATCCATAATTTAGGTCTCTTTATGAACCCATGATATTGACATTATATTTCTCAAGACTCTTTTAAGCATCAAGTTTTGTATAGTGTTTATTTATGATTTAGGTCCTCAGATTTTACCCTTTCAGTGACCTCTCCTTATGAAGAGATGTAGTGATAAGCAATTGCTTAGATAGGAGAGAGTAAATATTTTAGGTTAAGGAAAGATTGTTGCATGTGTGTTTTACTCGAGGCTGTAGTTATGAAGATAGGCTTGAACTTCATAGTGGTGTGTAAGTAGATAAATGTATTTCGCATTAGTGAATGGCTAGTAAGAGGTTGTATTTAGTTGTTGAATGAGAAATCAGAATTTTTTTCATGAGATGAGAGGTTGTGAAAATGTAGGGTGTGTTGAATTCATGATTCAGACTAGTATTGCAATGTTATCTGTGCATTTCGTAGATTCAAATAGGCTTGTGCATAGTGGGAGATTTCAATCCAACTTAGACTTTAGTAGGTAGAGTTATCAGTGCCCATGTGAATATTTTTCAGCAGTCTTAGGTGAAGTGCAGTATTAAGGGAGAAGGTATAGTTGAGAGAGTATTCGAGGAGTATTTATAATCTTGAAAGATAGTAGTTGCAGTGCATAAGGCCTAGTATCTCTATCCTAGCTGATGTTTCGTAGGCATGTGTTTCATATTACTGAATTTTAGCCTTGTTGTGATTTATTATACAAATGTATTATTCAGACCATGCCTAAGATTCCTTACTCCCTAAAAGTCATTAGAACTTCTTAGAAAGAGTGTCAAAGAAATACTCTAGTTAGGTATAACCTTTAATATAAGTTAGTCTGTATAGCCAGTAACTCAGATTAGCATTCAGACAGATAGGTTCCTATGGTTTTTCAGTTTTTCAATCTAGTCTTACTATCTGAAGTTTCATGAATGTACCCCATCCAAGAAATAGTTTGTTCGCATCCATATAAACTATGAATCCAATTCAGTTCATACATTATATTTCAGATCCCTGATAGTTAGTCAAGATTCAGTCCGCAAGCATTTCGTGCATTATCTTAGTTTTCCTTGTATTTCAATCAAATCTGTATCATTCGGGGGATGAACTATACCTAGGGGGAGACGCAATACCCCCAATCTTGTTATGTACTAAATCTCTCATATTTTCTTTACGAAACTAGATCCAACTGGAGATAATAGTTACTCATAAGTAGTCTCTCTCATTCCTATGTCAGCCTTATAGCCATTCTCTTATCACTGCATGTGTTCAAGAAATTAGTTCAGTTCATGATATTCAGTTCATGTATTATGCTTCAGACTCATTTATGATCTCATGTTCCCATTCATGCATGTTCAATAAAGGATCTCAGATTCTTCGGTATTCTAAACTTAAGGTAACAGTTTTCATTAGATTTACTCTATTCTATGCTTAATTTCAGTTGGATATCATTCTCATATCATTCATGCATTCATGAATCAGTTCATTCATAAGTCATATCCTAAGATTCGGTCATGTATTAGCTATGGACGTGAGTATAGTCACAGTACCTCAGTGCCTCTCAACTTAATCAGTCTCATTCAAGGACGAATGTTTCCAAGGAGGAAATATTGTAAGACCCCATAAAGTCCTAGCCCATTTCAGTCCTTTATAGTATGCCAAGAGAGATCCCAAACTTAGAAAATTTCAGCAAAGTGTTGAAACGTAGTCTTATTTTTGGCTTTAATATTTCAATGGTTTGATTTTTGATCTTCCCGACCTTAGATTATCAATTTTTCAATTGATTCATGATCAGGGTTATCTATAGGTCATCTCGGGTGAGTTTTAGAATTTTTGAACATTGTTTGAGTCATGTTTGGATGGCCAAAACAGCAAGCCAATACGATCAGGATACATTGCATTGGCTATCGTGTCATCACCATCGACACGATGCATTAGTAATTGCGTCAACTATCACATCACTAGGAATGATTTGTATATTTAGATATGGGTTATGGGGGAAATTAAGTCATTTTCCTCCCACATTATACCCTCATAACACGAAATTCTTCCCCTCAATAGACAAAATACATTCACCTATTCACAAAATCCTCTCAAGAAATAAACCCTAATTTATTAAGCTCAAGGTCAAGTTCCAGGAAATCCCCAACAATCTTGATGAATTTTGTCACTCCGGTATGTTAGGTATTCATCCATGGGTCTTTTCCACCCTAGGATTTCAAGAAACCTTTCCAAAACTTGAATTATGATTCCCATGTTATTAATGGAATTATACTCATGTTTGTGTTGTTGTATGGGTTTCAAGTTAAGATCTTTTATGAGTTCCATGAAATTAAGTAGGCATGTGCATTGAATTATGAATATGTCATGTCAAAAACCTTGAATTTGTAAGTTGCATGTTGTAATTATGATGCCCTATGGGGTTAGTTCTCATGTTTAGCAATCATGCTCCCCAAGTATTTGATAAAATGTCCATATGAGTAAATTATGCATGGTAACCTATTTTTGTGTTGCTGAAGTGGTGATATGAGTTTTTCAATTATGCTATCAAGTCCTGGGTTGATTTATTACTCTAAATCTAGTTTTTTACTTAGTTGCAGTAGTTATAGAATAGTCCCAGTAAATGTCAAGAACTATAGTACTCATTTAGTTAATAGAACTCAGTGAATTTAGTATAGTTCAGTCAGTCAAAATGATCAGGGCTAGTTCAGTCATGCTTAGTACAATCTAGTGACCAGTGTCTTTCAATTGGGAGTAGGATTCAACGCCTAGTGAACCTAGGAATGGGGGCATTCCTTCTGTTTAGGGTTTGATCCTTAGTAGCAATCCCTGAGTTACAGAACTACATAACCAGCGTAGGGTAAGTTGTCCTCCTGCCAGACTGGGGTTGACATAATCATAGATATATTTCATGAGTCTTCCTGCCAGATTAGGGTTGACACAACATTTTTAGTAACCCGTGGCAAGGTTCTAACACCCTTCCAACTGGGGTCACAGGTTGGACCCCAAATCAGTATATATCAGGGTATGTCGGTTAGATGAACACTCCCACAGTTATAGTTTCAGTCTTAGTATTCAGTAAAGAATTCAGTTAGTTCTATATAACCATGACTATCATTTATTAGATACTCAATTATCACAATTTAGTACTTAGTATTAGTATAATCTCAGATACACGATGTATACCTATATGCACAGTATTGCATGTTTACTATGTTTAGTAGGTACTATTTTGCATGTACTCTCATCCAGTTACTTCATGATGTTTATTCAGTCATTTATTATCTCATGCATATGAACCCTTGTATATCATCCTTACCTTACTTAGCATACCAGTACATTCCACATACTAATTATATACTTTCTTTTGTACTGTGATATCTCATATCATAGGTTCGGACGCTCAGGTTCCTGACCATACTTTTCATCTTAGGCTATCAGCAGTAGTTCTAATGGTAAGTCCTCATATTTCAAGGACAGAGTTTATCTATTTCAATATTCCAGTGGTTCAGTGGTTATTTCAGTCGGAGTTAGTTGGGGGTTTGTCCTATCAACTCCATATTTAGACAGTTTGAGGCTCTCAGACTAGCATAGTCAGTTATTCTATTTTTAGATATTATTATCAGTTATACTCAATTATTAATTTTGTATTTTGAGAGCTTTATGGAATTTTTAGATTTCTTTTGCATATATATTCTTGTATTATATTCAGTGCTTACAGCAGGTACCAGTCATAGATTAGCTTATGGTCCTTCGGGATCGTAAGCACCGTGTAATGCCAGGGTGTACTCTCGGGGCGTTAAAACTAAGTGAGTGTTGCTTCAAAATTTAAAATCCCATAAATCTCCAATGGAAGTGAGCTGTTCCTCCACTTAGAAGTTACTCCAATATATTCTTCACCCAAAATTTGTATAATATTTTCTTCTCAAGATTGGAGGCTATGAACTCAAGAACAAAACCTAACTGTTGGGGAAGATAGAATATATGATGATTACTAAGTTTTGAGTCTTTTTGTCAAGATTGGGATTAGCTAAGTGTATTTCTAGTTTTTTCCCTTGGGCTACAATTTTCCGCTGAGCCACGATCGCACCAGCTTGGTCACGGCCACGGTCGGCTTATGCAACCCGCGATTAATTTACCATGTAATCGAGGTCATTCTGCTCCAGGTCTTTAGCTGCACTTCTTTATTCCTTTTGATTATTTTAAGCTCTAATCCACATTTTTCTATCTCATTAACTCTATATCAACCAGAGTCTACCCCTAGTCGCGATAATGACACTTACTATCCTGAAGGACCACAAGCTAATCCATGAGCTGGTACCATTAGTTAGCACTCAATAATATAGTAACAAAATACATATGTGCAGAAATAAATAAAATAATGCCAAAGGTTTAAGCACTGATATCATTATTGAATCATGAGTTTGAAGACATATTAAAGTTAAATAAAAACATTGATAAACTAACTAGCTGTCTGTTATTTGAAACCCTCTAGCTGACTGAAAAGAGTTGATGAGACAGGCCCTAACAAACTCTAATTGTGTATCTGAAATGAAAAGCTAAACTACAGAAATAACTAAAATAAATAACTATGTCCTCAATAGATTAGGACTCACCACGACTACTGCTGCTAATAGGAGGATTTATCTAAGCGCAGTCAGGAAACTTAGCGTTCGAACCTATGATATAAGACATAATAGCGCAAGGAAAATATATGCGATCAGTACTTTAAATGTACTGATATACGAGATGAGGTTAGGCTGAAATACATACGCTTAAGTGCATGAGATAATGACTGAATGAAAAACATGAGATGACTGAGTTTAAATGCATGAAATCTATAAAATTTGAGAATGCAAGACTAAGAAAATAACCTAATTATGAATTAGTCTATAAACTAAAGTACTGAAACACTGATAACTGAATAACTCATAATTGTATGCTATGGTCATACAAACCTGAAACTGAATTCCATACTGAATACTAGACTGAGATTATGGGAGCTATCATCTAACTGACATGACCCAATATAAGTTAATTGGGGTCCACCCTGTGATCTCAGTTGAAATAGTGTTGGTACCGTGCCATAGGTACTAACAATAGTTGTGTGGATCCACTAACTGATGTCCCGAAGGACAAATGAGTCATTCTCAATTGACAGGTGCTCTGATGAGATATATGTCAACCCCCAACTGGCAGGTGGACATCTCAACCTATGTTATCTATGTAGTTCCAGAATGTAGGGATTGCTACTAAGGATCACAACCTCTACTAGCAGGTGAATCTCCATCCCTGGGTTCGCTTGGTGCTAAATCCTACTCCCAACTGAAAGACACTGAATACAGAGCTAAACAGAGTTTTACTAAGATAACACTGATCATGATAACTGGCTGAATGACAATGCTCATAGTTTCTATGAAACTATTATGGAACTACTGACATTCTATATACAACTAAGTAATAGGTGTTCATAACCCTCTAAGACTCGATAACAATAACAAGTGGAACATACTAGAGCTTCGAAAAACATAACAAGTAGCCATGGTTCAAAGACCAATAATTTAGGCATTTCATCAAATAGTTGAAATTTGTAGACTTAAGGTAGGAATGGTTCAAAGCATGAAATAACGTAATCGCAATATAATAAAATCATGGGTTAAGGTTTAACAAATCACCATTCAAATGCGTCAAGGGATAATTCCAATGAAAATATGTTGTAAACATGATATAATCTAATTTCACAAAACTTCATAGAGATCATTCATTGTAAACATGTAAATTCATGATTTCAAAACATAAAATAGATTCGAGGACTCCATTGGTGAAAGGGGCCCATGGATGAAAATCACACATACCTTAATTGAAGAATTCATGAAGATTCTTGATGGTTTTCTTAGGATTTGAGCTTGAATTCTTTGATTCCCTTAAATGAGTTAGGGTTTGTTCTTGAGAGAAGGGGAGCTTTCTTTATTAGGAATTATGAATAAAGAGGCAAATAATGCTTCTTGGGGACCTAAATCTTGTGTTATGGGTAAGATAAGGTATGGGAAATGATTTAATTACCCCCATGGACCCAAAACTCATTGAACCACATAGTATCAACTAACGAGAAATGTGTCACGCCGCGTTGCTCTATCAATGCAATACGCGACGCACCGTGTTGCTCCCCACCAATGTGAAATGCAATGCGTCGCCGCCCTATCATGGAGTCTCACTATTTTAACCATCCAAATAGGCCCCAAACATTGCTCAAAAAATCCAAAACTCGCCTAAGATGTACTATCGACAACCCTGATCATGTATCTACCTAGAAATTAACGTTCCGAGGTCGGGAAGGTCAAAAGTAGAATCATCTAAGTTTAGAGGCCAAAAATAAAGCTAACTCCCCAACACTTAAGCCTCTTATGCATGCACTATAAGCTGAACTGAACTAAGCAGAATATGGGGTATTACATTATCTCCCCGTTAGGAACATTTATCCTCAAATGAGACTGATTAAACTAAGAATACTGAGGAACTAAGATTATATAATGAACATGCATAGCTTAAAACATGATTACATGACAAATTATAAAACATAATACATAACTAAACTGATTCATGAATACACGAAATGTCATGAGTATGATTACATGGCTGGAACTGAGAATGGAAAAGATACAATCTAAGGAAAACTTTTACCTTAAGTGGAGTATGAGTTTTTGGAGAAGAGGTGAGGGTACTTGGTTCGCATATCTTCCTCTACTTCCCAAGTAGCTCCCTCTATAGACTGATACTGCCAAAGAACTTTGATCAAGGGAACTTCTTTGTTCCTTAGTCTTTGAATTTGATAATCAAGAATTTCAACTGGAATTTTTCTATAAGAAAGGCAATCCTAAACATCTGTACTTTCTAAAAGAACAACTACAGCTGGATCACAAATACATTTCTTTAATAGAGAAACATGGAATGCTGGATGTACTAATGCCAAATCTTCAGGCAGGTCAAGCTGATATGCTATCTTTCCATAACGACTCAAGATCCTGTAAGGGCCAACATATCGGGGACTAAGTTGCCCCTTCTTGCCAAACCTCTTCACTACCTTTATGGGAGAGATTTTCAAATAGACTAAATCTCTAACTACAAACTTGAGATCTCTCCTACGCATATCAGTATAAGATTTCTAACGGCTTTGGGTTTTCTTAAGACTATCGCTGATTAACTGAAATGTTGAATCTGTCCCTATCAAAGCAGTCTTACCTACGTTAAACCATCAAATAGGAGATCTACATCTCCTTTCATAGAGAGCCTCAAATGGAGCCATCTGGATACTGGAGTGATAACTGTAATTGTAGAAAAACTTAATCAAAGGCAAGTGATCATCCAAAATACCTTTAAAGTTGATAACACAGGCCCTCAACATATTCTCTAAGGTCTGAATGGTCCACTCCACCTGACCATCTATTTAAGGGTGAAAGGTTGTATTGAGGTGAACTTAGGAGCCCAACCCTTCTAAAGGCCTTCCAATAGTGAGAGGTAAACTGAGTACCTCTATCCAAAATGATAGACAATGGGACTCCATACAACCTAACCAACTCTCTAATATAAACCTTGGCATAATCCTCGACTGAATAAGAAGTATTAACTGGCAAAAATAAGCTGACTTGATCATTTTGTCTACAATAACCCATAACGAATCATGTTGATGATACATACGGGGAAACCCTATTAAAAAATCCATGTTCACCTCTTCCCACTTCAAAGTGGGGATGCTGAACTCCTGCATTATGCCACTAGACCTCTGGTTCTAAACCTTAACCTGATGACAATTACAGAACTTAACTACAAACTCTAGAATATCCCTCTTCATACCACTCCAATAATAGATTTCCCACAAATCACGATACATCTTAGTGGCTCCTGAGTGAATAAAGTAACTACACCATGTGTTTTTGCTAAAATCCACAATCTCAATCCATCAGCACACGACACACTCAACCTACCCTAACACTATAATACACCATCTCCCCCTAAGGAGAAAACCTCTACTTTCTAATCTTGAATTGGCTCCTTTAACTTAACTAAATTGGAATCCCTATCCTTCTTCTCATTTACTTCAACAAAGAATGAAGACTCCGAGCTATTTTGAACCCATGTACTACCCTCAGTTGAATCCACCAATGGCATACCTAATCTAGCAAACTGATAAACCTCCCTGACTAGTTGCTTCTTATCATCCTCTACATGAGCAACACTACTCATACACCATCCACTAAGGGAATTTGCCACTATATTAGCCTTTCCCGAATGATACAAAACACTCATATCATAATCTTTCAACAATTCTTACCACCTTCTCTGATGGAAATTTAAATCTTTCTACAAAAATACATACTGTAAACTTTTATGATCTGTGAACACATCATCATGAACTGCATACAGATAATGCCTCCAAATCTTCAAGGCAAACACAATAGGTGCCAACTCAAGATCATGGGTAGGATAATTCCTTTTATGGGTTTAAGCTGTCTAGAGGAATATGCTATGACCTTACATCTCTGCATCAAAACACAATCCAAACCAAATCAAGAAGCATCACAGTAAACAACAAACCCATTTGAACCATCTGACAAGATCAAAACTGGGGCTGAGGTAAGTCGAGTCTTCAACTTCTGAAAACTCTTTTCATAAGAATCTGACCACTAAAACTGGACTTTCTTCAGTGTCAATATAGACATGGGGGATGCAATAGATGAAAACCCTTTAAAAAACTGTTAGAAATATCCCACAAAACCTAAGAAACTCCTATTACATGAAGGAGAGATAGGTCTGGTCTAGTTTCTCACTACTTTAGTCTTTTGAGGGTCAACTCTAATGACATCACCGAAAATAATATGGCTACTAATCTTAACCAAAGTTCAGATTTACTGAATTTTGTGAACAACTGATGGGCTCTAAGAGTCTACAGCATAATTTTGAGATTATCTGCATGATCATTTTCACTACGGGAATAAACAAGAATGTTATCAATGAAGGCTATGACGAACATGTCCAAGAACTGCTTGGACACTCTATTCATCAAGTCCATGAAAGCTACTGGGGCATTTGTTAGTCTAAAACAGATAACTAGACACTCAAAGAGACCATACCGAGTCCTGAAAGCTATTTGTGGAATGTCACTTTCTCTGACTCTGAGCTGATGATAGCCGGATCTAAGGGTTATCTTAGAAAAATAACATCTACCCTAAAGATGGTCGAATAATTCATCAATTTTGGGAAGTAGGTACTTATTCTTGACTGTGATTTTGTTCAAATGGAGGTAATCAGTACACATTCTAAGAGAACCATTTTTCTTTCACACGAAAAGGACTAGAGCACCTCATGGGGAAACACTGGGCCTAATTAATCCATTAACTATGAGATCTTTCAGTTGTTCTTTCAACTCCCTAAACTCATCTAGATCCATTCTGTAGAGCAGAATAGAGATATGATGGGTATCTAGAAGAAGGTCTATTCTAAAGTCAATTTCCCTTTCGGAAGAAACTTCGGGAAGATATTCAGGGAACATATCAGGAAATTTTCTTACTACCAAAGTAGACTCAAGACTGGGAGTCTATAAATTAGAGTCTTTGACATGAACAAGATTCTAAACACATCCCTTAGATATCATTTTCTTCGCTCTAATAGATGACATAATTTGATTCCTAAGTACTGAAGTGCTACCCTTTTATTTAATAATTGATTTTTTTGGAAACTAAAATTGAATGACTCTATTTCTACATTTAACTAAAGCATAGAATGAGTGGAGACAATCCATGTCGATAATTACATCAAAATCGGTCATCTCTAATTCCACAAGGTCAATTAAAGTGACTTTCTGAAATATTATAGCCAGACAGTTCTAGTATACCTATTTAACTATAATAGAAACACCTACTGGGGTAGACATTGAGAAGGGTTCTGCTAAAATTTCAGGATTGACACCTAAATTAAGAGCTATATAGTGGGTTACAAAAGAAAGAGAAGCTCTAAGATCTAACAAAGGATAAATATGTAAATGAAAGATCTATAATGTACCCATAACCACATCAGGAAAACTTTTTTGATCCTATCGGGACTGGAGTGCATACAGTCTGTTCAGGTGTTAACCACTGGTTGTGCTTGAAGTGACACCCTATTGAGCTTGACTACCAGATAGAACTGGGGGATGACTGGACCACTCTTTGGGAAATGCCTGATCCTGTGGCCTGGCTTTCCACACCAAAAGCACACATCACTATCGATTCTATACATACTCAGATGAATTGTACCATATTTCTAGCAAAGACGATTAGTGCAACTATTGTTTACACCGCTCTGGGACTTAGAGCCTGGCGCCCTATCCCAATTATCATTTTTGAACTTTGCACTGGTACACTAGCTGAAGATGGAGCTGAAGATTTCTAATGTAATTAAGGATGGTTACCACCCTCTGGCCTCAGCTGGTGAAAGTTAAGGTTTTATGTCCTAGCCTTTTTATTCTCCTTTTCATTCTCCTTATCCTTATCCTCATCAATCTGCTGAGCATGGACTATAAGCCTTGACAAGTCCATCTCCATAATCAACATTACGGTCCTACACTGCTTCACCATGCTATCAGCTACACTAGAGATAAACTTATTCATCCTAGATCGATTATCAGCCACCATCAAAAGAGAATAGCTGGCCAACTAGGTAATCTTAAAAGAATACTCCATCACTCTTATGTTACCCTACTTCAAATTTATGAACTCCCGCACCTTAGCTTCCTTTAACTCCAAAGGGAAAAAATCTATCTAAAAGGGTTATGGCGAAATCCTATTCTATAGGTCCTGCATCTGCGCCTCTATTCCTCCTCCACTACTTATACTAGGTGTTAGCTATATACCACAACTGGTAAGTAGCCAACACTGCACTCTCACTAGACATGACACCCATAGTATTTGTTACCTTCTGAACTATGTCAAGGAACTTTTGCAGATCCTCATCAGACTTGGATCCCAAAAACAAAGGAGAATTTATTTGGGTGAAGTCTCAAATCTTGGTTGTGGTAGTATTAGCCATTAGATTAGCTGGGATAGCAGCCTGTTGATTATTATAAGCTACCACTGAATGGGCTAAAGTAGTGAAGTCAGCTCTAAACTCCTCATGGGAAACATGCTCATTCAGGGGATCTTCCTAAATAGGTAGAGGTGCTGGTTGATTCTCATTTTTTCTTCCGTTGTTCTTTCTGGGAGGAATCTTCTATAAACGAAACAAATATTGAACTAGAAAGAGAGTTTAAATAGATCTTATGCTCTTTTGGATGACATAATCACTCAAAGAAGGGATACTTTTCCTAAAACGTCTTATAGCCTCTTATCAATAAGTATGGTGCGCTTCACACCCATGCATAAGACTCTACCCAACGCAGCTTTCAGACTCCCTAGGATACTTTTAAACCTTAGGCTCTGATACTAAGTTTTTTTCATGACCTGAGGCTACCCCCTAGTTGCGACAATAGTGCTAACAATCCTAAAGGACCATAAGCTAACCCATGAGCTGGTACCTGCTGTGAGCATTGAATAATATAGTAACAAAATACATATATGCAGAAATAATTGAAATAATGCCAAAGGTTTAAACACTGAGATCATTACTAAATCATGAGTCTAAATACATTATAAAAGTCAAATAAAAATACTGATAAACTGACTAACTGTCAGTTGTCTGAAAGCCTCTAACTAACTTAATATAGTTGATGGGACAGACCCCAACTAACTCCAACTATCTAACTGAAATAAAAAGCTAAAATATCAAAATAACTAAAACAAATAACTATGCCCTCCATATAAGAGTACTCACCATAACTACTGCTGCTAATATGCAAATCTTTTTAAGCACGGTCTGGAAATTGAGCATCCGAACCTATGATATAAGACATCATAGCATAGAGAAAATGTATATGATCAGTACTTTGAATGTATTGGTATGCGAGATGAGGTTAGGCTAAAATGCATAGGCTTATGTGCATAAGATAAATACTGAATGAAAAGCATAAGATGACTGAGTTTAAATGTATTAAAGCTGTAAAATTTGAGAATGCATGACTAAGCATATAACTTGATTTTGAATTAGTCTATAAACTAAAATACTGAAATACTGATAACTGAATAATGGATAACTGTTATGCTATGGTCAAATAAACCTGAAACTAAATTCCATATTGAATACTGGATAGAGACTGTGGGAGCTATTATCTAACCAACATGCCCCAATATGAACTAATTAGGGTCCAACCTGTCACCCTAGTTGGAAGGGTATCACTACTGTGCCACGGGTACTAACAATGGTTGTGTGGATTAACTAAATTAATATCTCAAAATACTAATGAGTCACCCTCAACTAGTAGGTGCTTTAAAAAGATATGTGTCGATCCTTAACTGGCAGGTGGACAAGTTTTTATCATGACCAGAGGCTACCCCCTAGTCGCGAAACAGTGTTTACGATCTTGAAGAACCACAAGCTAACCCATGAACTGGTACTTGCTGTGAACACTAAATAATATAATAACAAAATACATATGTTTAGAAATGATTGAAATAATGCCAAAAGTTTAAACACTGAGGTCATTATTGAATCATGAGTCTGAAGACATACTGAAAGTCAAATAAAAACACTGATAAATTAACTAACTGTCGGTTGTCTAAAAGCTTCTAACTGACTGGAAAGAGTTGATGGGACAAGCCCCAACTAACTCCAACTATCTAACTAAAATGAAAAGCTGAACTACTAAAATAAATAACCATATGCTCGATAGATAAGGACTCACCACGACTACTGCTGCTGATAGGATGATCTGTCTAAGCGCGGTCAGGAAACTGAGCATCCAAACCTACGATATAAGACATCATTGCACAAACAAAATGTATACTATCAGTACTTTAAATGTACCATTATGCGAGATGCATAGGCTTACATTTATCAGATAATTCCTGAATGAAAAGCATGAGATGACTGAGTTTAAATGCATAAAGTTGTAAAATCTGAGAATGCATGACTAAGCATATAACCTGATTCTGAATGTCTATAAACTATAGTACTAAAATACTGATAACTGAATAACTGATAACTATATGCTATGGTCAAACAAACCTGAAACTAAATTCTATACTAAATACTGGACTGAGATTGTGGGGGCTATCATCTAACTGATATGCCCTAATATGAGCTAATTGGGGTCGAACCTGCGACCCCAGTTGGAATGGTGTCAATAGCATACCATGGGTACTAATAATGGTTGTGTGGATCTACTAAACTGATGTCCTGAAAGACTAACGAGTCACCCTCAACTGGAAAGTAGTCTAATGAGATACGTGTCAACCCTCAACTAGTAGGTAGATATCTAAATCTATGTTTGCTACGTAGTTCTGAAACACAGGGATTGCTATGAAGGATCACACACTATACTGGCAGGGGAACCCCCATCCCTGGGTTCGCTCAGTGCTAAATCCTACTCCCAACTAAAAGACACTGATTATCGGGTTGAACTGAGTTTACTAAGGGAACACTAATCATGATTACCGACTGAATGACAATGCTCATAGTTTATATGAGACTATTGTAGAATAACTGACATTCTATAAATAGCTAAGCAATGGCTGTTTATAACCCTTAAAGACTCAATAACAATAACAAGTGGAACATGCTAGATCTTTGAAAAACATTACCAGTAACTATGGTTCAAAGCCCAATTATTTAGGAATTTATCAAACACATGAAATTTGTAGACTTAAGCATGGGAATGGTTCAAAACATGGAATAATAACAATATTGCAATACAAAGAAATCATAGGCTAAGGTTTAACATGCGAATAATCACCATTCAAATGTTTCAAGGGCTAATTCCAACAAAAATACATGGTAAACATTATAGATAATCTAATTTCACAAAACTTCATGGACATCATTCATTGTAAACATTTGAATTCATGATTTCAAAGCATAAAATAGATTTGGAGAATGCATGGGTGAAATGGGCCAATGAATGAACATTATACATACCTTAATTGAAGAATTCGGGAATATTCTTGATGGTTTTCTTGGGATTTAAGCCTGAATTCTTTGATTCTCTTGAATGAGTTAGGGCTTGTTCTTGAAAGAGGGGAAGCTTTCTTTAAGAGGAATTGTGAATAAAGGGGCAAATAATGCTCCTTGGGGACCTAAATCTCGTGTTATGGGTGAGAAAGGGTGAGAGAAATGACTTAATTACCCCCGTAGACACAAAACTCATTGAACCGCATAGTACCAACCGACGAGAAATGCGCCAAGCCACATTGCTCTATTGATGAGATATGCAACATGCCGTGTTACTCTATTGACGAGATATACGATGCACCGCATTGCCCTATCGCAGAGCCTTATTGTTTTGACTACCCAAATAGGTCTCAAACCTCATCCGAATAATTTGAAACTCACTCGAGATGTACTATCGACAACCCCGATCATGACTTAGCTTAGAAATTAACTTTTCGCAGTCGGGAAGGTCAAAAGTAGAATCATCAAAGTTTATAGGACAAAACTAAGTCTAACTCCCCAACGCTTAGCTAAATTTTCAGGTTCTAAGCCTTTTATACATGCACTATGAGCTAAACTGAACTAGAAAGAATATGGGGTAGTAGAAACTCTATGCCTACAAAGTGTGGATCTTAGTGCATTTAATCATATTTATGTCTCATTTATTCCTTCAAAACAAGGTAATGTGCATGAATGTTGAGTGCGAATAAGTGGTAAGATTACCACTCATCACAAATGCCATTACTCTCTTCCTGAGAGATATCTTCAGGAACACTCAATCTCTAACCTCAAATTCCAAATCCCTTTGCCTTACGTCCACATAGGACTTTAGGCGACTTTGGGTGGTCTTAAGCCTATACCGGATCATCTTCACCTTTTCCATAGCTTGGTGAACCAAATTCGGACCAAACATCTCCACCTCACCAACCTCGAACCACCCAATAGGATACCTACACCTTCTACCATACAATTCCCTCAAATGGATCCTTACTAATGCTAAAATGGTAACTATTGTTATATGCAAATTCAATTAGAGGCAAGTGGTCGTACCAACTACCACAAAAATTGATTACACAGGCTCGCATAGCTTTTAAAGTCTGAGTAGTTTTTCTGCTTGCCTATCCAACTGTGGGTGAAAGGCGATTTTAAGGCTCACCTTAGTCCATAAGCCACACTGAAAAGAGCAATAAAAATGTAATGAGAACTGAGTACCATGATACGAAATAATCAAGTCAGGCATACCATGCAACTTTACGACCTTCTAAAGGAATAACTTTGCATAGTCCTCAGCAGAATAAGTAGTCCTCACTGGCAAGAAGTGAGAAGACTCAGTCATCCTATCCATGATGACCCAAATAGAGTTATGCTAATTCTGCGACCATGGAAAATTGGTAACTAAATCTTTATTAATTATCTCCCATTTCAACACCAGTAGTTCAATCTCTTAGATTAGACACCGGGACTCATCTACTCCACCTTCACTTGCTGACACACCATAAACTTATCAACAAAGTTTGCTAAATCCCGCTTCATATTATTCAACCAATATATACCCTTGAGATCATGATACATCTTTGTTGAATCGGCATGATTTGTATACCATGATTCGTGGGCCTTATCCAAAATGCTGCCTCGCAATCCATCAATGTCGGGAATGTACAACCTCCCTTGGTACCTCAAGGTACCATCACCATGGATCTCTAAGGCCATCACCTTTTTCTTACCCGTATCATCCTTGATTTTCATTAAAAGAGGGTCTAATAACTGTTTCTCCTTAATTTTAGAACTAAGAAATAATTGCACCACCTATTGCACAAACACACCACCATCCTCAAAGTCCAAGAGACAAACTCCCAGGTTAGTTAGATAGTTAATATCCTTAACTAATTCTTGCTTATCCTTATTCATATGCGACATGCTACCCATTTACGACCTGCTAAGAGCATCAACAACCACATTAGCCTTATCTAGGTGGTAGTAAAGACTCATATCATAATCCTTCAGCAACTCAAGCCACCTTTTTTGCCTGAGATGAAGCTCTTTCTAATTGAACATGTACTGCAGGCTCATATGATCAGATAAGATATCAACATGCAACCCATATAGATAATAATGGAATATTATTAATGTGGACACCACAACCAATAGCTTTAAGTCAAGATTCGGATAATTCTTCTCATGAACTTTCAACTATCTAGAGTCATAAGTAACCACCTTGCCATGCTACATCAGCACACAATCCAAACCAACTTGGACACATCATAATAGATGATAACACCCTAGGTGGCTTCAAACAGAGTCAAGATAGAAGCTGAAGTCAACTTTTCCCTTAGCTTATCAAAACTTCCCTCGCAAGCATCAGACATAAGAACTTTCTTCTTCTGATTTAACTTGGTCAATGTAGTAGCAATAGAAGAAAAACTTTCGATGAACCTCCAATAATGACCAGCTAAACCTAAGAAGCTCTGAAATATCAGTTGGATTCGTGGGTTTATGCCACTTCTTAATCATAAAAAGTTTTTGAGGATCCACCATAATCCCTTCACTAGACACAACATGATCCAAAAATTGTAACATGTTCAACTAGAATTCATATTTAGAGAAATTCACATACAATTGTTGATTTTTTAATAGTTGCAATACTAGACAGAGGTGATCAACATGATCCTTCTATTTTTAGAGTACACTAAGATGTCATCAATCAAGACAATCATGAACAAATCTAGAAACTAATGGAAGACCCTATTCATCAAGTCCATAAATTCCACAAGGGCATTGGTCAAGCCAAACGGCATCACAAAGAACTAAAAATGCCCATACCGGATATGGAAAGCTATCCTAGGGATATCCACCTCCCTAATATTAAACTGACGATACTCGAACCAAAGATCAATCTTAGAGAATAATTTGGCACCGTAAGGCTGATGAAAGAGATCATCAATTCTCAAAAGTGGGTACTTATTCTTTACCATTACCTTATTATGGACAAACAAGACAGGTTCACCCCACAGAGACACAGTAGGATGAATGAAACCCTTCTTTAAGAGATCCTTCAATTTTTTTTGAGTTCAATCAACTCAACTGGAGCCATTCTATATGGTGGAATAGAGATAGGACTAATGTCTAGAACAAGATCAATAGCAAAATTAATCTCCCTATCAGGAGGGACACCATGAAGATTATCAGGGAAAAACCTCTGGTAATTACTAACCATGAGAATAGATGTCAATGAAGGACCCTCCATATTAGAATCTTTAAAATAGACCAAATGATAGAGACACCCCTTGAAAATTAATTTTTAGGCTCTAAAATATGAAATGAACCTCCACTTAGGCTCTACGGAACTTCTCTCCTATTCAACAATTGGTTCATTAGGGAATTTAAACATGACCTTACGGGTTCAAAAGTCCAAAGAAGCGTAGTATGAGTGAAACTAGTCCATTCATAAAATAACATCAAAGTCAACCATGTCAAACTCTATCAAGTCTACCAGAGTCTCTTTATGGACAATAGATACCAGTAGCCCCTATAAACTCTCCTGAAAACCACAGAGTTATCCATTAAGGTAGACATAGAAAAGGGATCAGAAAAGTACCCAGGACCAAAACCAAAATATACAGCCACAAATGGGGTCACATAAGATAGAGTGAACCTTAAATCAAGTAAACACTACATATCACGGGAAAAGAGTTTCAACATGCTAGTAATGATATTCAGAAATGCTTAAGATTCCCGGCGAAAAGCAAGAGCATATAAATAATTTTGACTAGTATCGATACCAGAAGCAGAAACAATAATTTTTTGTGTGGGAGCTGATGAAAAAGAAGCGGGAACCTTATTGGCCCCAGAAGCAACCTAGAAGGAAAATCACGCTGTATATGGCAAAGATGACCATAATTAAAATATCAATTTCTCCCCTTCTCACATTTGCCATGGTGGGTCTGACCATAAAATCTACAAAGAGGATTTGATAGAGAGGACTGAGCCCCACAAGCTTGAGATTTGGCACCTTCTTGCCTGCACACTATATTATGCTGAGAAAAATTATCACCTAATAGCTTCCATTAAGGAGTGCTAGCCGTACAGAAAGAACCAAAACTTCCCCACTTCTTCTTAGGCCACTTTCCTCCATATTTACAAATCTATTTCTGGCCTCCACTCTAATTAGGAAATCTAAATTTCTTTCTCTGCCTCTCTCCAATCTCAGCCTACTTTTTATTTTCATCCTCAACCTGCTATATATAAACCACAAGTCGAGAAATATAAATATCCATGTTCAAAAAGAAAGCCTTGCTCTCTAGAATTAACTGATTAGACAACTCTAAAGCAAACTGATGCATTCTAGCTCTCAGCTAGACAACAACTCAGGAACATACCTGGACAACTGATAGAATTTCAATGCATACTCCTTGACTAACATCCTACCTTGTCTCAAATTCATAAATTTCTCCACTTTTTCCTACCTCAGTTTCTAAGGACAAGAACAGTCCAAAAGGGCACTAGAAAAGTCATCCCATAGTGCAGAGTTAGCATCACCTCCCCTAGAATTTTCCCACTCCTCATACGATTGGTATGCTACATCCTTTAGTTGGTAGGCAGCAAATTTTATACCTTCAACATTAGTAGCATACATAATCCAAAAGATCTTCTCTATCTTATCAATAAATGCTTGAGGATCCTCCTCAACCTTAACACCAGTAAAATTTAGAGGATTTAACCTCATGAATTGGTCGACCCTTGTAGCCTTAAAAGATGGAGTACTATGATCGGACTGAGAAGCTACCAGCTGAGCCAACATATGTACAGACTGATAAAACTTAACATTCGTCATATTATCTTGAGGGTTTCGAGGAGGGATAGAGAGAATAGGTAGAAATCTAGGAGAGAAATTAGAAACTAGACCCCTAGACTAGGTCTGAACCCTATAAGTAGGGTGCATCCCATCAACAATGTCCCTAAGTATAAATGAGAAGTTTCCATGAGCTTCAGATCATATGAGAGACATAATCTAAAAAAGCGAGCGAACGAGAATTAGTGAAATCCAGTACCTTATACTCTATAGCCCGAAGTAAAACAGCAAGAAAGGAAAATATTATTAAATGTCTTATAGCCTCTCTCTTATATGTGTGGTGTGATACAAACTAATAAAATAGATTATACTTGACATGGCTTTGAGGACACCCAATTGACCATAAACCTAGGCTCTGATACCAACTTGGTCATGACCCTAACAAGGGTCTGGCCATGATGGGTATCTCAAGTCCCACATAGACCGAAGATCACCCATTTAATCTTGCCTAACCAGCACAAAACCTTAACTATTAGATGAATTCTAGACATATAACAAAATAACATATCATAAACCCAATAACAATTCATTATGTGTCTATACCATCCATTGGTAATTGAACAATCATTTATCACCGAAACAATCAACCAAACCATCGTAGTCCATAGTAATCCAACAAAGCCTCTACAAAACCGAAATCAATAAAATGTTGGGACATACCCCCAACATTAGCCAAAACAAAGTCTAAACAAGGTCTAAGACATAGGATATAAAGATCATGAAATGGTGCCTTCCGAAGTATGGAAGCTCACCTCTTTAATGTTAATACTAACTTAAGCACCTGATCACTACACAGGAAAAGTAAAAGAAGTTCTATTTCCTACATTGCATGGGGATATAGCCGCTAGCACGTAACTCAAGGATAGAGGAATAAAATAATGCCATGATTACAGTTCAAAACTAGCTCAACATCCAAAGCATAATATCATATGAAATATTTATGCATATATATACATAATATCACATGCCGAGGTAGGGAACAAAGCTTAACATGAACTTCGTAAACCTTAGCCTGGGTTGTGTAGCATAACCATTATAAAAAAGTCACCCATGGGCTATATGGTCATAGATATCCCCTATATGGAAGGGCCCCAGTGCATGTAGCTGCACGAACCAAAGAATATCTATATTCATATATGCCAACTCAAGCTCCAATATATGTAATATGGGGAATCAAAAATCCCATTCATATATTCATTCAGGGGACTTGAACCTCTCGATCATATAGACACCTGCACCAGTTAGTGTAGTTTCCAATGTTAGTCTTTCGAACTCCACTTTTACGATCGGCTGCACATTCCACTTTAAATGCCAATTAAAACATTCATTACACATACAAAACAATTAATCCAATTACTTACCAAAAGCATTTAAATGGTATCATCACACCAACCCAACTTCTAAGTGTATAATATGCCATAACCATTATTAATCAACTTAGCGCTCGAACCCATTGTCTAAACAAAGACATCAATTTAATTCAACATTTAGGGACTCGAGACCCTTTAGTATTTTAAATAAATTTATGTCCAACAAGGCTTTTATAAAACCATTTACCAGTCATTAACACTCTTAGGCCAATGCCTTAGTTCAAAACACATTCATCATGTAACAAAGTCTTTCTCATTGCCAAATTCACAGACAGGTTGAAGACATACCATTATTACAACCAAAACCCATAATATTTAGGGTTAAATATGACCCCTTAGTCAAACCACAATTCCCATGCACCCACATGTGTAAAACCATTATTAAAACATGCATAATCACAAATTAAATAATGAGAAGCAATAACCAAAATATTTATTCAAACCCTTAACGTTGGTTTTCAAAACCACCATTAATGACTCATGAACTATGTTTTAAACATATGTTTTTAGTGAACTAACAATCAGGTAAGATTCACATGCCTGAGTTATGAAGATTCACAGAGGGAATTTGATCCTTAAGCTCTTAGGTGACCACTTCAAAGAAACCCTACACCAATCTTGCTTTAGAGGTTTTAGAGAGAATTTTGAGAGTGTTTTCATCTGGTAAAGCGTATAATGCCTGACCAAAAGGTTTTATAATATGTGGGGTCTTAAGGTCATGTGGAGGGAAATGTCCAAAATACTCTTAACTTAATGTTGTAAAATCTTGTCTTTGGTTACGAGTTAAGTCATTGACTTATCACCAAAAATTACGACTCGGACATTGAGTCATCACCAACATAGAGTATTAGACACCAAGAAATGTCCAACTTATTACTTCTTAGTACCACTCATTACTAGACCATATGACTCGTATGGCCTAGTCATGACCAACACAGAATGCCAAAGACTTAGACTCTAGACAACATACGACTGGACCTTAACCACTCGTCACATGATCATACGACTAATAAGGAGTCTCTCATAACCAGGATAAAACTAGGCCATGAACACAATGGTTAACTTAAGATTAGGGTCACCCAACCCATAACCACACCATATGATTCATAGTGTGAGTTCTAAGAAGCACAGTGAGCCTAAATCTTAGGAAATTTGCAAACGCCAAATCCAAGGAATTTTAAGTTTTTGTTGTGGCCCCATGCATTGAGACTTTTCCTACAAGAATTATTGTTCAACCTTTGGCTTCTAGTCCCCTGATGTTTAGTGATAAATAAAGATTCAATAACTATGACAGATCTTGTATCTCTAAGAGTCTAAGAGGATCAAAAAGTTTGTCAAGGATTTGGCTAGTTATTATCAGTTGATGATGACTTAATTAGTAATTTCAAGTGTCTTTTTAGATATTATGGATCATTACAAGATGATTGAGACTATTCAATCGGGTAATAAGAGTAGTGGAGGCAAGAAGATGTGCTGACAAAGTGGTTTTAGTATTCAGTCATCCCAACATAGGAATTTTTTGATTTGAAGTTCTTATAGTAACTATAATAAATCAATTTAGGTAGCTTTGCCAAGTTCAGATAGTAGGTTTGTGGTTTTTGAGTCTTTGAGTGATCAAAGATCACGACATGAAGGTCGAGGGTCTTATTCTAGTTTATCATTTTATGAGGAACATTGTATTAAGGGAGAGAAAGTCTGGCTAACATAGTAGATCTTATTCAAGTTGCTATAGGAGATGAGGTTCTTCAAATTCTAGGACACCTTCAAGATACCTATTACAATGTTCTTTTAAAGGGGTCTTCGAGTTAGCTTTAGTTATGGAGGTCATTTTGGTTCTAATGGGACCTCACAATGTGAGTCATCTAGTAGGGGATGTTTTATGTGTGATGAGCCTAGTCATCTAGCGAGGGATTATGCTCGATGTACAATAGGTCCTCCTCAACAAGGTTCTTAACTTTAGCTTTGTTAGATGCTAATTCCTGTAGTTATAAAGGGTACACATGGCATTAAAGGTATATTTATAGGTACCACAGATATGGCTTAGGGATTTTGTAGTAGTAGAGGAGAAGGTTCTTTGTTCTATAGCAAAAGTGGTCAATGTTATACTTTTTTGGAAGACCTAAGGCGGAGGCCTTTTATATTGTGATTAAAGAGTTTATCCCAGTTTTCCATCATCCTTCTTAGTGTTATTTGATCCTAGGACTATATTCTCTTATGTTTCTCCATATTTTTCTATTAGTGTCAATGCTATGTGTGAATCCCATGCTATGTCTATTCATGTTTCTACCCAGTAGAATATTCTTTCGTTGTAAATCAAGTGTACCGATCTTATATAGTGACCTTTATATGGTGCGAAACTTGGTGAAACTTGATTATCTTTGATATGGATTTGGTTGTCTCCTTATCATGTGGTTTTGGATTATTTTATTAAGACTATGACCTTAGATATTATGGGTATGTTGAGGTTAGAGTGGAAAGGTACTCCTAGTTTGTGTCCAAAAAAAGGTTATATCTTTTCTACACATACTCTTTGCATGGTAAAAAATGGATGCTTTTCTGTTTTGTCCTTTATGCATGATACTAGTATTAATTCACCACCTTTCTTGAATTTTGTGATAGTTGTTAGCGAGTTCATAGAAGTATTTTCTATGGACTTACCTAGTATTCCTCCGGATATGAACATTGATTTTTTATTGATGTAGAGCAAGATACCAAGACCATTTTCTTTCCTTCTTATAGAATAACCTCAATAAAGTTGAAGAAGTAATTGAGTAAGGGATTTATTAGATGATGTGTCTCCTTCAGATGCTTATATCTTGTTTGTAAAGAATATAGATGGAACCATGCTCATGTGTATTGATTATCAATAATTGAATAAAGTAACAATCAATAAAAAAGTATACTCTTTCTTGCATCGATGAGTTGTTTGATTAGCTTCCGAGTGCCTCAGTGTTTTCTAATATTGACTTGAGATCTACCAACCATCACTTGAAGATAGAGATTTATATATTCAAAAAATAGCCTTCAAGACACGGTATGGACATTATGAGTTCTTGGTTATGTCTTTTGGGGTAACTCATGCCTCGACAACATTTATGGAGTTAATGAACAGTGTGGTTTTGCCTTATCTTGATTCTTTTCTAATTGTTTTCATCAACGGAATATTTATTTATTCCAAGAATAAGGCTAAGCATATGAGGCATTTTAGGGTCGTACTAAGGAGGTTGAAAGATGATCTTTATATGCCAAGTTCTCAAAGTGTGATTTTTGGTTGAATTCTATTTCTTTCTTAGGTCACGTGGTGACCAAGGATGTTATCATGGTCAATTCGACCAACGTGGAGGCAGTTTGTGATTAGGCTAAACCTATTTCTCTTATTGAGATTCAGAGTTTTGTTGGGTTAGCAAGCTATTATCAATGATTTGTGAAGGATTATTTTGTATTGAAGATCATTTGACTAAGTTGACTCAAAAAATTACTTTTCAGTGGTTGGATAATTGTGAGAGGAGCGTTCAAAATCTCAAGAAGTTGTTAACTTTAACTCTTGTCTTGACTTTGCCTTAGGAGGGCGTGGGTTTCATTATGTTTTGTGATGCTTTTAGAGTTGGCTTAGGTGGTGCATTGGTGAAGAAAAATAAGGTAAAAACATATGCTTCTAGACATTTAAAAGTCCATGAGAAGAGCTAGCCTACTCATGATTTGGAGTTAGTTGTGGTTGTGTTTAAATTATGGAGACACTATGAGATTTTGTCCAATCATCATAGCCTTCCATATTTATTCGCTTAGCAAGATCTTAATATGATATAGTGTTGATAGTTAGAGTTTCTTTAGGACTATGATCTAACTATTCTTTATCATCCATACAAGGCTAATGTGGTAGTGTATGCCTTGAGTCAAAAGGTGCATTGTATGGGGAGTTTTTCTTATCTTTTACCAAAAGAGCACCTTTTAGCCTTAGACATTCTGTCTTTTGATAATTGGTTGGTTTGACTTGATATTTCAGCACCTGCATGTGCTTTGGCATACGTTGAAGTTAAACCCTCATTGATGGAGAATATTTTAGCACTACTTTCCATCCATAGAATAATGGGAAATTAGATTATACTATTCAAGTGCTTCAGGATATAAGATCCAATGTGATTGACTTTTGTGGTCATTACAATAAGTTCTTGTTGTTGTGTGACATTCTAGCATCGACATAGCTCTATTCGAAGCACTCTATGAAAAGAGGTGTAGATCACCAATAAGATGGTTCAAAGTTGGTGATGTGAAGAACTTGGGCACAGACTTGGAAGTGAATCTCAAGATATGGTGAGGTTCATTAAAGTCAAGTTGTTGGCAACCCAAAGTACGCAAAAGGGGTATGCAAATTGCAAGGTAAGGGGCATGTCATTGTAACCTATTTATGATTGCCTCCTAGTATGATTGACATATTTTGATGATGGGTCGAGTTCCATGCCGGTACTAATGTGATATACTGTGATAATGGGTCAGGTACCACGCCGGTATAAATATGATATAATGTGATGAGTTTTTTTTCCCTTTTTGATTTGAAGGATTTGGAAAATATTATTTTTGACTTTTTAAACTATTTCAAAACTTTAAAGAAAATTTCAAAATAATTTAAGAAATTACAGAGTTGCCACATGATTTTTGAGAAAATATCAAGAAAAAACTAAAATATTTCTTAAAAGATTAAATAACAAAAATATCTTTTAAGTATAGAAATTCCAAATAAGTGGTTCCTATTAATACTATTGGAAGATTGTTAAGGCACAAAGAGTATCTGCTAACTTACGGTTATCTGGACTATTTAAAAATAACTTTGTTGACTAACTTTAAATAGGAAAAATGATTTTTGAAAAGGAAATGATTAAGAAAAAATTGTCTTCAAGATTTATGCAAAAAAAATTTGACGACTTAGTGGAGATTTTTAACTAAGTCTAAGAAAGCTAAGAACAATTAGCATATAAAGGGGAAAGTGGGAAACTAAATGACTTAGGCCATTAGGCCCAAATCCATACATCTTTTCCTAAGCTAATTTAGGCTTTTGACTCATCTTCACTTGTTCTAATCAAAATACTTGGGATTTTGGCCCATAACCTGTCATAAACTATCTTTTTGGACTTTTGGGGCCCAAAATCTGCTTCACCAGTATTAGGTTACAACTTTGGCTTTGAGGCCTCAAATAAATGAATAAATAAATGACTAAATAACTAAATAAAAATAAGGCAATAATAAAAATCAAGACTTTTCAAGTGTCTTAGCGGCCTCACCAATGGTTTTTGACCCAATTTCTTCTTCTTCCATCTTCTTGCATCTGTACGTCATTTAACTGACTTTTGAACTTTCCTTTGAAATTTTATCGAAAAGAGGTGTCTCATCGGTCCATTACGAAAAGCAATGGGTAAGGAGTCCATTTAGACTCCAAGGAAAATTTCTTTTTGGGTAGCAAAATGGGGCTTCAAGCTTTTTTCAGAGTCTTAATCACCACTGGAAATCAATCTTTCGAGAACCCCAATTAGCCTATCGCAAAAAAAAATTACTAAAAAAATTTAACTCTTTGGTCAAAAGTTTTTTCACTCTTTGAGACTTGAGACTTTGAGACTTCTTTTCTACCAAAATAGTGGTAGTATTTATTGCAAAGGATGGGGATCCAATTCTAATAATCCACCAATGTGGGAGAACGTATTTAAGGGTATTTTTTGAATTTTAAAAATTGAATATAAGGTGAGGTGGAAGATAAGATGGGGGGATGATAACGCTCAAACTACACTCTTGAATGGGTGTAAGCAATCGTCGTCAATATAAAACCCAACTAGGTTGGGGTCGAATCCTACAGGGAATATGGTGCGAACTTAAGTCGTTTGAGATTTAATTCACTGATAGTTTAATATTTCCTGAAATGGAGATTTAAGTTTCAAAAATGATTGTTTGTCACTTTAATTTCGATGATTGTAACCAAGATTTTAAGAAATAACCAGAATTATGTTCACTAGGGCTTACGGTACATGAAAGATGCTAGAGGTGACTCAAGATTCTCATGGTCGTTAGGATAACAAGCTATCTTAATCAATGATATGCTCAAATGTCTCTCGACCTATTTAAGCATCTAATTTCCTAATCCTTTCAGACTTAGGGAATTTCTGTTCACTGTCCAGATTTTACCTCAGATTAACTAACCTTGTTACAACATTGATTATTAAACGAAGTATTTTTGAGTCCCTGTTGATGATTCATTTCCTACTGTATATGATTTCTTTCTCAAGAAAATCAAAGTAGGTGTGTCTACTATTTGCAACCAACAGAGGTTAATTAAATCTCAGAATTGTCAAGAAATCCTAACACCTATTAAATGTTGAGTGTTTGGCACATCGTCATGACCTAACCTAGATCCCATAATTCAAGTTAATAGAGTTTAGATACTCATGATGCGAGGAACAAGTACATGAATTGAATTCATAAGTGAGAAGATTAACTTACAACGATGATGAAAATCAACAAGTATAACTTGAATTGAACCACGGTACAAAACTCCCAAAAAAATTTAATTAGCGAGACAGAAATATCGTATGTTTGTCTAATAAAGATGAGTCAGAAAATAATAATTTTCTCTGAAAACCCTAAAACAAGGTTTTAAATAATTTAACCTAATTAAGGAAATAAAATCAAAGTTAGAGCTTTTCCTTAGAATAGATGATGACGTCCGTGACGGCTTATCATGAGTATGACGGCTTATCACGGATGTCGTTAGCTCCTCTGCACTTTTGGCTTTTGCTTCCTAAGGCTGATGACGACTATGATAACTTATCACCAGCCTGACGATGTGTCATGGATGTCGTCATAAAACACTCTTCAACTTCTATCTGTTGTTTAAGCCTGACGATAGCTTTGATAGCTTATCACCAGGCTGACAACTTATCATGAATGTCGTCAGCCACACTTATCCTTTATTTTGCTTCACTTTTTAGCCTTTTTGCTTCCATTATTTTTGGTTCTGCTACATCTCAACATTTACTGCAAAAATCAAAGTAAACTAATCAAAAACAACTAAAGTTGCTCAAGACCTTACAATTATTTAGAGTTAAAAGCCTTAAATATGTTAACATAGGCTCACACATCAACTCCCTCAACTTAAACAATTGCTTGTCCTCAAGCAAACATAACATAACTAAGAGAATACAACGTACAATTTGGCAGCTAACTACTCATACTAGTTCAGATTATATTCAACATCTCCATGGTCAGTCAATTTTAAATATCACTGTTGACGTTTTGGAAAACAACCATGCAGTTCACAAGAATCAAGATACGACAAAAATTCTACAATAAAAACCTTGGTATACCAAGATCACACTTATCTGAACAAGTCAGTGACTAGCAACATACACAGTGTGCCCTCACAACAAAGAAATTCCTTTTTCACCTATATCAGAATTCAAATACATAAACAGAGGGGTAAAACAAGACTCACTCTCAGAATGAAGTTCCAAACACTGAATTTCAAATTCCCTAGGCTTGACCTTATAGTCAGTACCCAAGTTTTCAGACAGGTCAGTTAGGATCACCATAGGGCTTTTCTTAAGCTTGTAACGTAGGCCAGGGGATGGTATGATATTCATGGATATTTTAGAGTGATTATGCCTCCTTGACACTACACTAAACTCTCGGGGTTTCAACTGTTAACCTTCTTTTCTTCCTCTCTTTTATTGATCATAGATGCTCAAGATAGATGTGTTCTTTTCAATTATCACATTATCTTTTTATCATTTTTTACACAGCTTTCTTATTTCTTATTCCTTTTTCACCGCACCCAACTTTTTATACTTTTATTTTATTCTTTCTCTCTTCATACTCATTTTGTATCACGCACCTCTATGATAGCCACCCTCAACTTAGGCTATTTGCCTATGTCAAGGTGTACAGTGTCCAAGGCAGACCAGGGACAAAATAGGTTCATTGTGATGTAAACGAAAAGGTGAGAGGTATCATAGAAAAAAATAGGCTAATTAGGCTCTAACAGGGATCAGGGGATATTATTCATATTAGGAAGGTCATTTAGGCTAAAAGTGGACTAATCATAAAAAGTGGCCTATGATCCTTTCCTAACTCCTATCCTATGACCATGGCAATACTAACCGAGAAAGTTCTAGATTCAACACACAATGGGAACTGAGTAAGACCTTACACACACATGGCACATAAGTATCTTGCATATCACTACTTATTAGGGTTATGTACTTGTTTAACAAAGGTTATTCAGTTGCCAGACTAATGCCATAAAAAGATGCATCGTGGTCACAAATGGATGCAATTCATACAGTAGACAATATATCATACCACTGGAGAGGTACTCAAAAATGACAAAAAAAACTAACTGCCTAAAGTACTTGTATTACTCCTAATTATCTACAAAATATGCTACAACAACAACCTACCCTACACCCTCAACTTAAGATAAAAATAAACTGCTCAAAGGGTTAGGGTTTACATGAAGGCAATTAAGCACATAGATACTGGGTCTCCGACCCTGCTACTGCATCATCTGTTGTCTTCTCTCCATCGGGAGCATCTGGCTTTGCAGTAGCTGGAGACCTGCTAGATGAGGTACCTGCAGCCATAACTCAAATGGCTGCCTCCCATTTCTCGCTATCAACTAAGGACTTAATTTCTGCACTTTTTAGCTCCTCCTTCTTCTTCTTTCTTACCCTCTTCTCTACTTTTTGCTCTTCATCACTGTCAGGCCTCTCTCTTTTTCCCTTACCTTTCTTCTCATATTTTTTCTTTTTTTTCTTTGGTGAGTCTCCATTGAGGTTAAGCATTGGAATTTCTTCCTCAGATTTATTCATGGCTTGACCTGTTGGCGTCATAAATTAGTGTTGCTACAACACCCCGACATCTGATTTTACCTTGTCCAATGCCATTCTAAATCTAGCAAGATCATCCACTAACATTTCTTTTGCCCGCGCATCAAATTGGTTTTCCAAATCTGCAACCCGCTCAGGCAAAGTCATAAAAGGCTCAAGGGCAGCCTTGATTCTCTTGTCCACTGTAGTAGCAAATTGTTTGGCAAAAACATGTAGATGTGCCTTACACCACTTGGCTTGTTTAGCCACTTTTTGGATATCGACAAAATAAAATGCAAAACCTGCTACTGATGTATGAATTGAAGGGCTGGCTTCAGTTTTAGCTATTGATCCTACCTGTGCTGAAGAAGTTGGCTGCACAGCCTCAGAATCTTGCACTTCCACATGAGGTGCTGCACCAGCATCTGTAACTTGAGGTTCTGCTGCTAGCTCTGCACATTTATCAAATTTCAATCCTGGCTAATTTTTATCAAATCATATGGGGTTGTCAGTCTTTTAGGAAGGAATGTCATCATCAACCCCTATAATCTTTAGCACATTAGCAGCTCGGCACAACTTTATGATAAAATAAGGGAAAAGGTAAGTAGTGTTAGTTCTCGACATTCTAATCTCTATTTCTTCAGCAATGATTTCCTTGAAATTTAGGGGAAGGTTTTGCACCATGCTCGCCACTAGAATAGCTTGGTCATCACCCAAAATATTATCTCCATCAGTGGGCATCAACCAGACATGTACTATACCCCACTAAAACTTTACCTCTTAAGTCAAAGAGGACTTACAGATTCTTTTATTTGGGTTGGTTACCCATGCTAGTTCTCATTCAGATATGATGTTGGCCAACCACAGATGTTGTTTCTCCCGATTCTTAATCTGAGCATAGACTGATGGTGCAGTGGCCTGAGGAGTGAAGTTGGGACCATGTAAGAACCTGTTGATGGCTCTGATTGAGACATCAACCCTTATGCCCCTAACCTGCACTTTATCCAATAGGGGCCGGTTTGCTACTTTTTCACCTGGCCTGCACATATTTTCCAACTAAGCCTAGTAGTTTACGTAGAACACCCGAATTAGTGCATGGAAAAATGAACCTCCTCCTTTTGTGGTTTGTCCCAAGCCATACTCTTGGAACTTCTATTCCACTTTAGGGTACCTGCTCAACCCTCTAGTGATAATCATCTTTTCTTCCTGAATTAGCCTCTTAGCACTCCTTCTATCAGTTCTACAGAGCCCAGCGATAAAGATGCTCTCTACCCTGGGAATTTGCCACCTAGCATTATCTTAAAATTTAGGGTTCTTACATTTGATAAGTTTTCCCTGAGATGGAGACTCTTTATCATCTTGTTATTTAGTGGACAGGGATCAAGATGTTGTTCCCTCAGACTAGACTCCTCAGACCCTTCCTGTTCCTCTTCTTCAGATTCAGCATGGTCAGACTCATGTTGTTCAGAACCCTCTTGTCAGAGGTAGTATGTTTAGAAGCTAAACTTTCAGGTGGTGTTGTAGTCTCAGTATCATCACTATCCTCCACTTCAATAGGTGGAGGTTGTGAAGGTTTCTTTAGACTTTGCTTCTCCTTTTGATTCCTGAGCAGTGGTTCCTCCTCCTCATAATTAGATCCCTCATCAATGAGCTTACAAATACACTTTCTTTGGTTGATTTCTTTGGTGCTTTGGGTCTCTTTCTATTTGGTTCCATTTTAAGGTTCCTGTAGAAGTAGAAAAAATATTGGTTAGTCCACAAGAGCACAAACACAAACACATTAATCATTTTGGCTTATTCATGCTTTAGGTTCCAGGTGTGACGATTATTCTTGATAAGCTATCACGACTGTGATAGCTTATCATAATGGTCATCAACCTTATACAACACCTTCAAAATTTTAACAACTTTTAACAACATTCCTGATAAGTTGTCACAATTGTGATAGCCTTTCACGAATGTCGTCAGCTCTAAATAGAAACCACTTCATTCTTGTCAGGCTTTAACAACATTTCTGATAAGCCATCACAGTTATGATAGCCTATCATGAATTTCGTCAGCTCTTATCAGAACCCACTTTTGATTTTAACTCAATTTTTGGTCCCCATTATTTCTCAAAATCCACTTGAATTCCGAGTGTGAGCTGTCTTTTTAAACCCTTGGCCTGCACAATAAACCCTAGGTGAGATTTTAGCTCCTTTCCAAGTTGAACTTGGTTCAAGAATCTTAGGGACTTGGGTTGTCATCTATCAATCACTTACCATAATAAAAGAAGAGTTGAAGTTAGAGTATAACTAATGGGGAATCTTAATCTAATTACACGTACAAGAGGAAGTAGAAAGTAGGAAGAATCTCTTAATTGTGAATTTCAAACCCACGCACAAGGGAACTTGTTTTCTTGAAGTGTTTTGGAAAGAGTAGGAAATAAAATAACTAAGGAAATAAATAAACTAAAGGAAAAGAATTAAAACTAGCAGAAATTTAAAAAGGTTCCGGTGCTGGTCCGGGTTGGATTTGATTTAAACTGGGCCCAGAATTTAGCTTTTAAGGATTTGGGCTGACGATGACTTGTGACGGCTTATCACAAGTGTGACAGTCTATCACTGATGTCATCACTCCTAAGCAAAGGTTGCCTCAAGTTTGGCCTATCTGACGACATTTCTAATAGCTTATCACAGTTGTTACGGCTTATCAAAGATGTCATCATGGCTTTTCAGGTGACCTCCTCATTTTTTACCTTCTTTATACTAAATCTTAATTATAAAAATTAAAACACTTGCTTAAACATAAAAACTTTGGGTTTCCTCCCAATAGGGCCTGATTTACTATCGCAACACGACTTGATTGTCTTGACTACTCAGAGTTCACCAAGACAACCTGTTAATACCCCTTTACCATCATCATAGAAGACGTCAACGATTGAGAAAACACTCATCTCATGTTGTTAAGTCATGGATGAGTGTATTTTGAAGCGTTCTTCTCTGTCATTAAACCTGAACTTTAGCTCGTTCAACTCCATGTCTACTAGCACTGTCCCAGTTGCAAGTAGTGGCTTGCCCAAGATGATGGGCACTTCAAAATCCACTTCGCAATCTAGGACTACAAAATTAGCAGGCAGACAAAATCAACTACTTTTACTAAAACATTGTGCAGTATGCCCACAGGCAGCTTCACAGATCCATTACCAACCATATATTTTTTGGGGTAGGATCCCCCAAACCCAATTTCTTATACACAGCCAGTGGCATTAAATTTCTACTAGATCCCAAATCGCATAGTTCTTTTGTAAACTTCAGGGGGGTAATAGTACACAGGATGGTAAATGCTCCCGGATCTTCCTTTTCTGCACTAAAGACCTTGTATAGATAGCGCCACAATAGAGAAGATTGTCCTTCGACTCATGGCTAACCTTCCGTTTCTTGGTTACAAGGTCTTTCATGAACTTTGCATAGCCTGGCATTTGCTCAAGTGTCTCAACCAAAGGCACATTAATTGTCAATTGCTTGAGTATGACCATGAATTTGTTGAATTTGGCTTTATCAGCCTTCTTCTTTAATCATTGATAAAAGGGGAGCGGTGGTCTAGGGATAGATTTCAACACCACTTCTTCTTTCTTCTCATTTTTCTTTTTTGAAGCATCAATAGAACTATCTAGCTTCTCAGACTCCACTAGTTTGCTTTCTCTGAATTCATCAACAACCATCTCACCATCCATAGATTTTCCCACAAAAGGGCCAGGTAAGATCTTACCACTTCTAGTGGTAATCGCCATTTATGAGCCATCATTCCACAGATTCTAAAATATATCACTAGGTAAAGTACCACTTTTTCTCTGATTCAGGGTTGTAGAAAGTTGGCTCATCTACTGCTCTAACTGCTTGATAGAAATAGAGTGTGAACTAACTAACTGACTCAGGGTAGAGAATTCACTCTTCATAGTGGTTACCCCCGAATTAGTAGCCTTAACTCCCTTCAATAATTTTTCCATCATGTCTTCCATGAACATCTTTCCAGATCTAGTTAGTGCAACATCCCAACTTTCTGGAGGAATAGACAAACCACTCCTATCATTATTGCTTCTCTAATTTCCTTGCTTCCTATCTTTATAATCGGCTTGTCATAAAATTTTCAACCTTGATTCCCTTGGCTATTTCCTCGGAAACCCCCTTGATTATTAACATAATTTGCCTCCTCATCTCCATTAATAGCAAAAGTGCACTGAGATTCCATAACCTTAACCTTTTTAATCTTGCCTGACAGCAAGTGCTTGGTCAAAAACTCCATCTGAGTCTTTAAGTGATCCATGTCTTGGTCTCGCTCCTCATCCCTTCTACTTTGCTCCGTAGTCATACCCCCAGAAATATATTGGCTAGCTAGCACAGATTCCCTGGTATGCCAAGCCCAACTCTCTTTGGTCATTCTATTCAGCATGTCTGAAGCATCTTTGAAACAAAGGTGAATGAATGAACCACCTACGACATTATCTACAATTGGCTTTGTCATACAGTTTAAAGATCTGTACAAAGTGTCCATCAAGTGCAAGTCCATCATGTTGTGGTTCAAACATTGTGCCATCTTCTTCTTGAATCTCTCCAAATATTCATGCAATACTTTAGTCAAGATCTACCTGAAGTTACTGATTTCATCCCTCAATTGTACCCTCCTGGAGGGTGGAAAGAACCGTTCTAGGTATGCTGCTTTAAACTGTCTCTAGTTGGCTATAGAATCGGACTCTAACTCATTTAATGACATTGTTGCCTCCCCAGACAGAGACAATGGAAACAATCTCAACCGGATCGCATTTTGGCTAACTCTCGAATTATCAAAAGATTTGCAAATGGTGATAAAGTTCACCAATTTCATGTTCAGATCATCACTAGGAAGGCCTCCAAACAACCACTTCAGATTTAGTAGTTGGATCATGGTACATGTTATGCTGAATTTCACACCAGGTACCAACGGTAAAGGAATGATAGCACCCGTTGTACCTTCTCCATCCATTCCTTCGTCATCATCATCAACCTCATAATGGATAGGCTATTGACCATACCTTCCTTTGAATAGATGATTCTGTTGAAATTTCACTGCCCTGGTGTAGTAATTTGTTCAGCTCGCCATGGGTTTTGAGGATTCAGCAATTCCTCATCACCTAACTCTTCATCATCAGGGTTCGGGTGATGTGCTTATTGAACCTAGTTTGGTACGTTCACCTAAGCCCTGGCCAAGGCTGCCAGTCTATCAGCCTCTTGCTGTTCTGCCATTCTCCCGATCAGCTGAGGTTCTAGATTAATTGGTAATAACGGTTCTCCAGAACTTCTTGTTTTTATCATAAACAACAAGGAACCTGCATTAAAAAAACAACAAATAAACGTAAATCTAGGAAACCTAACTAATAGTCAATTAGCGCACACAACTTTCAATTTACAATCGTATTCCCCAAAAACGGCGCCATTTTTTATAATGCTAAAACTACACTCTTAAATGGGTGTAAGCGATTGTCATTAGTATAAAACCCAACTAGGTTAGGGTCAAATCCCACATGGAATATGGTGTGAACTCAAGTCGTTTGCGATTTAATTTACTGATAGTTTAACATTTCCTAAAATGGGGGTTTAAGTTTCACAAATGATTATTTGTCACTTTAATTTCAATGTTTGTAACCAAGATTTTAAGAAATAACAAGAATTATGTTCACTAGGGTTTATGGTACATGACAAATGCTAGAGGTGACTTAAGATTCTCATAGTGGTTAGGATAACAAGTTATCTTTATCGATGATATGCTCAAATGTCTCTCGACCTATTTAAGCATCTAATTTCCTAATCCTCTCGGACTTAGGGAATTTTTGTTCACTGTCCAGATTTTACCTCAGGTTAACCAACCTTGTTACAGTGCTGATTATTAAACAAAGTATTTCTGAGTCCCTGTTGATAATTCACTTCCTATTGTATATGATTTCTTTCTCAAGCAAATCAAAGTAGGTGTGTCTACTGTTTGAAACCAATAGATATTAATTAAAATCTCAAAATTGTCAAGAAATCCTAACACCTATTAAATTTTGATGTTTAGCACATCGTCATGACCTAACCCTAGATCCCATAATTCAGGTTAATGGAGTTTTTCTACTCATAATGCAAGGAACAAGTACACAAATTGAATTTATAAGTGAGAAGATTAACTTACAACGATGATGAAAATCAAAACGTATAACTTGAATTGAACCATGGTACAAAAATCCCAAAATATTTTAACTAGCGAGAGAGAAATATTGTATGTTATTCGAATAAAGTTGAGTTAAAAAATAATAATTTTCTCAGAAAACCCTAAAACAAGGCTTTAAATAGTTTAACCTCATTAAGGAAATAAAATCAAAGTTATAGATTTTCCTTGGAATAGATGACGACGTCTGTGATGGATTATCATGAGTATGACGGCTTATCACTGATGTCGTCAGCTCCTCTGCACTTTTGACTTTTGCTGCCTAAGGCTGTCGACGACTGTGATGCCTTATCACCAGCCTGACGACGTGTCATGGATGTCATCACAAAGCTGTCTTCAACTTCTATCTTTTGTTTAAGGCTGACGACGGCCTTGATAGCTTATCACCAAGCTGACGACTTATCATGAATGTCGTCAACCACACTTATCCTTTATTTTGCTTTACTTTTTATCCCTTTTTCTTTCATTATTTTTGGTTCTCATACATCTCAACATTTACTACAAAAATCAAAGTAAACTAATAAAAAATAACTAAAGTTGCTCAAGACCTTACAATTATTTAGAGTTAAAAACCTCAAATATGTTAGCATAGGCTTACATATCAGGGAAAATTGTACAAGGTAGTACAACTTTTGAATTTCAAAATTTGAATTTCAAAAAAGGACAAGGTTGAGAGGGAATTGTACAATGTAGTATAATTTTTGAATTTCAAAATTGGAAAAAGAACAAGGTTGAAGGGGGAATTGTACAATATAGTACAATATTTGAATTTTAAAATTAGAAAAAGGACAAGGTTAAAGGGAAATTGTACAATGTCGTACAATCTTTGAATTTCAAAATTTGAATTTGATTTTGGTGGGAATTGGGTATAAATTATGAGAGTTTTTCAAAATTTAGGGTTATTTAAAATATAACCCCAATTGAGATTTAAAATTTGGTCAAATTTATTTAATTTTGACCAAATTAAAAATCAATTGACCGATTGCATTGCAATTATGACTAGTTTGATTTCAACTATGACCAAATCTAATTGATTGGATAAATTAAAGTAAAATTCAATACGAAGTTAATAAAATAAAATTAATAGTAATAAAATCAAATTAATTAGTACTGAGCTTCTTGGATTAATAAAATCAAATAAATATTTCTCTAGATAAATTAATTCTGAGAATAAATTTTATTTAAATCAAGACTTTATCCATTTAGATTAATTTTCACGCTTAATTAGTAGAAGTCCAATGTTGATTAAAATGTTCATTTAAGTAACAAAATTTATACAATTTTGCAAATGTAAATATGAAAACATAAAATCGTTAATTAAATGACAAAATTAACTCAAATAAATATTCTAGCGCGCATCTATCCAAATGAAATAAATATTTCAAATTTATTAAAAATTGAGAAAACCCGGGATTAAATTTAGTTGTGGAGGGAAAAATTAGGTATCAACAACTTCCCCCTCCCTTTGGGTAGGGTGGATGCAAGTAACCTTAGGCAAAGGGAGTTTGACATTCCTAATTTTGTCCGACCATAAATTCATTTCTAATAGAGATTGATTTTTGCATGAGTTTCATGGAGTTATGGCAGGACCTCAGTATAAATTTTCCTACATATCTTGGGTTACATGAGAATTCAGGCCACTAGTAGTTCATAAATCTTGATATAAAGCAAAATCTTCAAGAAATTTATAAGTTATTTTAGTTTTTGCATTTTTGATGAAACCAAAAAGTCGGGGAATAAGAAGATTGGGGGAAAGTTAGAATGAAGTATTATTTTTCAACATTGATTCCAGACTACATATCCCCAAGACTCAGAGAATCAGACTACTTGTAGTTGGACTCAATTGATTTGAGATTTTCTTCTTATTGGATGCTCTCGATAATAGATCAAACAAAATTTGTTAATAATAAACATAATTCACGAAATGGATGTATAGTTTTTTACCATATCTCCGCGTGAGTTGTTGCCTAAAAAGCAAAGTCATACTCTTATGTACCTATTTGGAAGAAAATAACTTGAAATAATAGACACAACAAACCTATTGGTTATTGAATAAAATAACTCTTTTGTCAATTGGATGTCTTCAAAATGGGGTGGTCTTCTTGGATACCGATGAGACTTTATGCAGAACGGTCCCTGCAATCGTGTAATCTTATGCTGATGCGGCAACTCTTTTGGTCACATATAATGCTTGTTGTATGTGGAATGATAACCTCCCAAGTTACTGACAATGATGTTTTACATGTGACCTCGGGTAAGTCTGTGCATCTTTTGTGTTGATACAAGTTATAGATTTCCCTTGAATTGAAAATCTTTGGATAATATTGTGCATTATTTGATGTCGGATACGAGGTGACTTATAGATTTCCTTTGAAATTCTAAATTTTAGGTAATCCTACACATTATCCGACCTTGGATAAGAGATGGCTTATAGATATCCCTCCAATCGCTAACTCTGAAGTATTCCTGCATATCATCTGGCCTTAGATACAATATGACTTATTGATATCTCTCAAATTTCTAGTATTTAGGTAATCCTACACATAATCAATCTTAGATATGACACGTCTTATAGATAACCCTTGGACGTATCAATTTGATAATCTCGCATATTCTTCGATAAGTATTTAGTTGCGGCTTATGGATAACTTTCAAACTATCGATCCTTGGGCAACCTTGGACAATATCCAGTTAGGATATTGTTGCAGCTTATGGATGAACTATATACTATCAAATCATAGGTAATCTCACACACTATCCTATTTAAAATAATACGACTTATAGATGACCCTTAAATTGTCAATTTCTAGGAATCTCATTTGTCATTCGATTTCAGATAGCAACTTGAAAACGTCCCTTTGATTCATGTGCTTTAATCCATTCAAATGCTTATTCATGAAATGATGAAATATCCTCAATGCCAGAGAATTCTATCTCCATGTATCAACAGATATTAAATGCCATGATATTCATGATGCTAGCATTTGTGTCTCGCGTGTCAATAAATATTAAATGCCATGGTATCCTCGATGCAGCATTTTTGTCTTGTGTGTCAACAGATATTAAATGCTGATGATATCCTCGATGCCAACATTTGTGTCTCACATGTCAATGGATATAAAATGCTATGGTATCCTTGATGCCAATATTTTTGTCTCACATGTCAACAGATATCAAATGCTATGATATCCTCAACACCAACATTTGTTTTTGACATGTCCGTAGATTTTAAATGTTAATGATAACCTCGACACCAGCGTATTCTATCTCACCTATTATTAGATATTAAATATTTATGATATCCTCAATGCCAACATATGCTATGTCATATGTCATCAGATATTAAATATTGATGATATCCTTGACACCAGCATATGCTATCTCATGTGTCATCAAATATTAAATGCAATGGACGTCTTGGAAATGAAATCATATTTAATGGCCCACTTGGCAGTGAAATGAGATGTAATGACCCTCTTGGTAATGGAATAAGATAAAATGGCCCTCCTAGTAATGAAACCAGATGCAATGGCCCGCTTGGCAATGGAATAAGATGAAATGGCCCTCTTGGTAATAAAAAAAGTTTCACCTTAGTCCGTTTGTCTGCATTTTTTCTTTATACATATACTTGTACTCAAGGTAGACAGTCAGTAGACACAATGTCGCTCTCACTGGCAACCACAGTCAAGCTTTTTAATTATTTAAATGATTAATCTTAATAACTTAGATATCTTATCATCTTCTTTTGGATTAATGTCTTAAGGATAAATCCATCGAATGTAAACAAATGGATAAAATCCCTTTTTGAGGGGCTTCTTGAATACCATTTGCATCGCCTCATGGTGAATTTGGGGATGACCTTTTTTGTTCTTCCTTCTCTTGAGAAATCCTTTGATTGTGGCCTTATAAGGCCATCTCCTTTCACCATACCTGCGCTTAAAGTAAGTATTTAGTAGTCACAATGTCTCTTTTGCTAGCGACTATTTTTTAGAACAGTTCTAACTACAATATTTATAAAGAATATAAGGCACCTTTTTGTCTTTCATGGTTTAAAGAAATGAGATAGACAATTCAAAAGTTCTTCGATAAATGGGTATCAAACCCGTCTTTGGGTCTACCCAAAAATATCATTCTTGAGCATTATATGCTTTGGTGTGGCTCCCAACTTGCTTGGGATTTTTGAAAAATATTCTCATTTTTGTGTATTGATCCCTGTATTCACAGAAAAATGATTAGTTTTGAGTGAAACTACTCTGTGTTGACCTTCTTCTATCCATGGTATATTTCTCACCATCATTAGGGTGCTCTGCCATGTTGGGACTTCCACCCTGACTCCCCGCTCCAAAAGATGCCTAGGCAATCACTAAGTGAAAAGATTTGTATAGATTTTTGATAGTAGTTTTAATTTTAAAATTAATTTCAAAATATTTTGTAAAAGCTTTTAGAAAATCACTGCCAATCATGCCATGTATTAGCTCAATGTTTTGTTCTTGAGGTTCAACTATGCTCGACATCCAATGGAGGATTTCCAAAACTCATCATCAATGTTGGGGATTTCTTCATAAAGTCTTGTCATATCAAGAGATTTAGTCTATCTAGACTTTGTCGCTACTAGTAATTTCTGAAACTAGACTTTGACCTCCTTGTGTTAGAGGATTTGAAATACATTCCAATATACTAGTGGAAATTTTGAGGACCTCCTCAAAATTTCTACCCCATTTTAATACTATTGGAGATGATCTTAGCTTGAGAGGATCTATAGTAGTCACGGGTCCTCATCTTCTTTTTGGAAGATGATTTTCCTCGTGTGAATTTTTAAGATTCCTTCTAAAAAATTTTGCCTTAGTTTCCATTTCCTAGGGTTATATGAGCGAGCCATTGGGGCGCCTACGTATCCCGTTAAAGCAGGAATTAGGTCAAAAGTAGTTCAAGGGCATGCTAAGGATACATAGAAAAATCTAATGGGTTGACCAAAGCCGACATAGGCTGCCTACGTATCCCTTTCTTAGAAATTCAGGTCATCACTAGTTCATACATAAAAGGAAAAGGATTCTAGGAAAATAAACATCATAAAACAAATACTATCATAAAGGTGATTACAAATAAATTATGGAAATAAAACTAAAACATCCTTCAAACATGATATCTCTTTACTGTATCCCAATTGATTGGATTGGTCCACTCTTAACCATCCATCTCAGATAAAATTAGAGGTCCTCCGAATAGTACCTTGCGAACTATGTATGGTCCTTGCAAATTTAGAGCAAACTTGCTTTTGTACTATTCTTAGTTAGGGAATATGTTCTTGAGAACCAATTGCCCGACTTTAAATGTTCGAGTTCTTACTTTTTCTTGAAGTCACAGATCATTCTGTGTTATACAACTAACCATGACACACAGCAACCATTCTCTTTTCATTAATCAACATGAGTTGTTTGCAGCAAGCACGAACCTATTCTTCATTACTTAATTTGACTTCTTGAATATTCCTTAAGGAAGGTATTTCAACCTCAGCAGGTATGTAACACCCCGAATCTAATACCCGAGATGCTACATGGTGATCATGACTCCGAAGGACCACAAGCTAACCCATGACTGACATCTGTACCTGAACACTGCATAATATACTATATAAATGTGAAAATAAAGCCTGAAAGGCCATAAGGGTCAAAACTGTAACATAACTGATAAAACATAACATCTGGATAGGGTATGAAATACCCAAAACAACTGAAATAAACTGTCTGAACTTTATAGTCTGAAAATACTGTAGTCTGAAAACCTCTAAACTATCTGAATAAGGAGTTTATGGGATATGTCCCCAATTAACTCCAACTACTAAAATAAAATAAGTAATGAAGAAATTAAGTAATGATCATGTCCTTGAAGGATGAGGACTCACTGCTAACACTAACTGCTGAAACTGGAATGCTACTTATGCTTATGCTTCTGAACCTATAGTATAAAATATCATAGCACAAATTCGTTAGTACGATTGAATATACTAGTATGCATGTGAGGTAAGCTAAATGCAAAGGGTACATATGCATGAACTACACTAACTGACTAGATAACATAAACTTAAGAAAATATGAATAAATAAGAGACTGTAACTGAATTCGTAATAACATGATTACTGAGTCTAAGTACTAATAACATGAGATATTATATAACCAAATTAACTAATACTGAGCGACTGTATCTGATAGTCTAGGTTCTGATGGAACTAGTTGAGTTCCATATAGTTGTTAGTTGACTGTATTTGACAGTCCTAAAATCTGAAGAACTATTTGAGTTCTATTACTAAGAGTGAGACTGAAACTATAACTTTGGGGAGTAGTCATCTAACCGGTATGCCCCTAATACACCATTATGCTTGAGTTGGGGTCCAATCAGCAAAACCAATTAGAAGGGTGTCAATACCGTGCCACTGGTAAAGACAAACTGTGAGTGATCCCTCATATAACAGGTACTCAAAGGAGAACGGGGAGACCCTCATATAATAGGTTAATCCACCTCATCTACCTTCAACTAGCAGGTTTGATGTCTGAACCTACGCTGGATACATAGTTCTAGAGTGCAAAGATTGCTTCTAAGAATCACACCCTCTAATAACAGATGATTTCCCATCCTTGGGCTAACTCGATGCTGAATCCTACTCCTATCTGAATAGATAATGAACATGATTAACTGAATTGAACTGGACTACATTCATTGAATTTCATTTACTGATGGAATACTATTGAGATTACTAAATTTCTGAGATTACTAGGTTTACTCAATTTTCCTGAGTCACATAACTGGCTGAATTCTACTGAACATGGCTTGACTGAGGATATCATAAAAACATGACACTGGCTTTAGGAACACAGCTAAATTATCGGGTACAGGTACCCCCAGGACTCGATAGAAGAAAACTAACAAGAAGTGGCATTCTTGAATACATGACCAACATCAACAATTCATAATACAATAAGTTGGGACTTCATAAAGTACATGGTTATCACAAACTTATACATGAATAGGATTGTATGTAAACATGGTATAATTTCATAGGGTTAATACATGAGCAATCCAACAAACATTTACAAGGCATATTTATAGCATGGGATTTCTTTGAACATAAGGGTAAAACATGAATCCATCACTTAAGTCATAATTGAACTATATTACATGATTTCTAGTCTTCTAGGCATTTTATCAAACACCTTACATGCTCCACTTAGGACATAGGTATAATCATCAATTAACACATCATAAACCACTCAATTCATGGATTTAAACTCATATACAAATGTAATTTCATAAAATCACATTAAGATTCCAACTTGGGAATCATACAACAACAACAACCACATGAACATAATCAACACATAGCATGAATATAATAATTCATAGTTTAAAACTTCATTCTTGGATTATGGATGAAAGGAATCCATGAATGAACACTATACATGCCTGAGTTAATGAATTTTAAAGGATGGATGCAGAGTTCTTGTGATTTGGCCCGTGAATTTAAGAGTTAGGGTTTTTGTTCTTGAGTAGAGTTGATTTTAATTTGAAAGACTAATGCAAATGTGAGAAAATAATGCACTCTTAGGGTTAAATCCCGTGATTGGGTGGAATTGAAGTCATGGGAAAAGACCAATTTAACCCCGGACGCATCTTTTATTTTTTGTCAAAATTTCCCTATTTAGTGGGCTGGCGCGACACGGCGCTATTGGGCTGTGTCAGTGGATACTGCCAATTAGAAACTGGGCTAATGGCGCGATATGGTGAATTCACGTTGCAATATTGGATGGGACCTGGAAGTTTAGCGCAACGCAGAGACATGGCGTTGAGACACTGTAAAAAGGACAATTCTGGATTTGAGCCCTAGCACGATGCGCCATAATTGCGGAGGCTCACTAGATTTTGATTATTGCTATTGAAGCTGGCTCCACGATGCACTGATGGATCAGGTGATACACTATCTCACTAAAAGGCTCTAACTCTTTGCCCGGGTGTCAAATTTGGGTAAATTGTGCATCGATGGAAATCTTATTCAATTTCCAACATGTATAAACATGGATTCATCTTTAAAATAAGTATTTGATAGTTTTGGGATGAATTTAAGCAAGGTAGAAGTATGGGTTATTATAATATCTCCCCCTTGGGAACATTCATCCTTGAATGAGACTTAATAAGATAGGAGAAATGATAAGGTAAAGTACATACTGAACATAAACAACTAAAACATGACTACATAAATGACATTTGTGAGATTCATACTGAGCATGCATATCTGATGCATGATTTCATGACTCAGCTGATACATAAACATATGATTGAATATGCAATGGTAAATAGATATCAAGTTTAAAATGGGAATCTATATGAAATTGGTTTATAACTAGAACTTGAACATAAAACTGAATAAGTTTTAAGGGAAAGCTATTACCTTGGGCTGAGTATGACTTTGCGGAGAAGAGATGAGGATACTTGTTCTGTATATCTTCTTCTTTTTCCCAAGTAGCTCTCTCAACAGACTTTTTCTGCCAAAGAACTTTGATTACAGAGACTTACTTGTTTCTCAGTCTACGAGTCTGGTAGTCAAGGATTTTGACTAAAATCTCTTCATAAGAGAAGTTGTTCTGAATATCTATGCTCTGAATAGGGACTACAACTGCTGGGTCACCTATGCACTTCTTAAGCAAAGAGACATGGAAGACTAGATAAACTGAGGCTAGATATAAAGGCAACTCGAGATCATAATCTACCTTACCACAACGACTAAGAATTTTGAAGGGACCGACATATCGGGGACTGAGCTTTCCCTTCTTGTCAAATATCTTCACTCCCTTCATGGGAGAGATCTTTAGATAAACATAGTCACCAATCTCGAACTGGAGATCTTTTTGACGCACATCTGTATAAAACTTTTGTCGGATCTGAGCAGTTCAGAGTCTTTCTCTGATCAACTGGACTTTTTCTAAGGCATCAAATACTAAGTCAGGCCCGACTATAGTGCTTCACCGACTTTGAACCAATCGATCTGAGATCTACATCTCCTACCTTAGAGAGCTTTGAATGGAGCCATCCGAATATTAGAATCATAATTTTTGTTGTATGCAAACTCAATCAAAGGCAAGTGGTCATCCCAACTTCCCTTGAAATTAATTTCACATGCTAGTAACATTTCTTATAGAGTCTAAATGGTCCTTTCTGCTTGACCATCTATCTGAGAATGGAAGGCTGTACTAAGGTGGACTTGGGTACCATACACTTTTAGAATGCTTTCCAGAAGAGAGAGGTGAATTGGATACCTCTGTCTAAGATAATAGAGAGCGAAACACCATGCAATCTAATCAACTCTTTGATATAAAGTTTGGCATAATCCTCGACTGAATAAGAGGTATGGATTGGAAGAAAATGAGCTGATTTGGTCATTTTATCTACAATGACCCAAACTGAATCATGCGGGTGACGAGTACAAGGAAAACCCATCGCAAAGTCCATATTAATTTCTTCCCACTTCCAAGTAGGAATACTGAACTACTGCATGGACCCACTAAGCTTCTGATGCTCTATCTTAACTTTCTAATATGTAGAGCACTTAGCCACAAACTCTGCCATATCTCTCTTCATTAAGAATTCACTACCTCAAGTCATCTACACCTGGAACACACACACGACCCTAACAATGCAATAAACCATATCCCCCTTGGGAGAAAATCTCTACTTTCTGATCCTTGACTGATTTCTTTAACATGACGAGGCTGGGATCTCTATTTTTCTTTTCTTTCACCTTAGAAATTAGAGATAATTCTGAACTACTCTAAACCTATATATCACCCTCCTCTGTATCGACTAAGTGAACACCTAGTCTGGAAAGCTGATGGACTTCCTGAGATAACTTGTTCCTACTATCCTCAACATGAGCAACACTACCCATAAACAGTCTACTGATAGCATCGGCTACTACGTTGGCCTTGATCGGATGATAAAGGACATTTTTGTCATAATATTTCAAGAGATCTAACCACCTTCTTTGATGAAGATTAAGATCTTTCTGAGAAAAGACATATTGAAGGCTCTTATGATGTATGAACACATCTACATGAACTCCTTATAGATAATGCCTCCAAATCATTAAGGCAACTACTACGGCTGCTAACTCAAGATCATGAGTAAGATAATTCTTCTCAGGGAGTTTAAGCTATCTTGAGGCGTAGGCTATGACTTTACCATGATGCATGAGGACACAACCCAAACCTAATCTATATGCATCACAATACACTACGAACCTATCTGGACCATCTAGAAGAGCCAAAATAGGAGCTGAGGTGAGTCGAGTCTTCAACTTCTAAAAATTCTTCTCGCAAAGATCTGACCACTGGAACTTGAATTTGTTCTGAGTCAATCTGTACATAGGGGATGCAATAGATGAAAATTCCTCAACAAACCATCTGTAATAGCCAGCCAAATCCAAAAAACTCCTGATATCTAATGGAGAGACAGAGCGAGGCAAGTTTCTTATTGCTTTAGTCTTTTAAGGATCTACTCTAATGCTATTACCAAAAATGATATGACCAAGGAATGCTACTGACCTTAGCCAAAATTTGCACTTACTGAATTTGGTAAACAACTGATGATTTCTAAGAGTCTATAATACTATTTTGAGATGGTCTGCATAATCACGCTCTCTGTGGGAATAGACAAGGATGTCATCGATAAAGAATATGATGAACATATCCAAGTACTGCTTGAACACATGGTTTATCAAGTCCATGAAAGCTGCAGGGGCATTGGTAAGACCAAAGGACATGACTAGGAATTCAAAGTTATCATACTGAGTTCAGAAAGCTATTTTTGGATTGTTTCATTCCCTGACTCTAAGCTGATGATAGCCTGATCTGAGGTCTATCTTAAAGAAATAGGTGGCACCCTGAAGTTGGTCAAACAAGTCATTGATTTTGGGAAGTGGATACTTGTTCTTGATCGTGACTTTATTGAGCTAACGGTAATCAATGCACATTCTGATAGAACCATCTTTTTTGCACACGAATAAGACTGGTGCACCCCACGGGGATACATTAGGTATGATAAATCCCTTATGTAAGAGATTTTTCATTTGTTCTTTCAATTTTTTTGAGTTCTACTGGTGCCATTCTATATGGCAAAATAGATATAGGGTGAGTATCTGGAAGAAGATAAATACCAAAGTCTATTTCCCTTTCAAGAGGAATTTTTTGAAGATATTTAGGAAAGACATCTGAATATTCATTCACGACTGGGATTGATTCAAGACTGGGAGTTTCAGAACTAGTATCTTTAACATGAACAAGATGATAGACACATCCCTTAGGTATCATTTTCCTTGCTTGGAGGTTGGAAATAAGTTGACCTCTAAAAATAAAAGTACTACCGCTCCAATATAGAATAGGTTCATTCGAAAACTGAATCTGGACTATTCTATTTCTACAGTCGATTGTGGCATAGTAGGAATAAAGCCAATCCATGTCGAGAATGACATCAAAATCAGTCAACTCTAATTAGACTAAGTCTTCAGAGGTGGTTTTCTGAAATATCATAACTGGGCAGTTCTTGTATACCCACCGAGCTATGATGGTTTTACCCACCAAGGTAGACACTGAGAAGGGCTCTGCTAGAATTTTAGGACTGACTTTAAAATCAACTGCTATATAAGGAGTAACAAAAGACAAGGAAGCTGCTGGATCTAGCAAAGCGTAAACATGCAAGTGAAAGATCTGTAACATACTAGTAACTATAATAGGAAAATTTTCCTGATCTTTCCGAGATTGGAGAGCATAAAGTCTATTTAGGCGTTGCCCACTAGTAGCACTGGAAGTGGCACCCTACTGATTTGGGCAATCGAATTGGGCTGAGGAACGGTTAAGCTAACCTTGAGGACCTGGCTGAGGATAATCTCTGACTCTATGGCCTGGCTTGACACATCCAAAACAAATACCATTGCCCGCTCTGCAAGTACCCTGATGGTTCTTGCCACATATCTGACAAAGAGGATAGGTTCGGGTACTGCTAACACTTTATTGAGATTTAGAACCTGGAACCCTATCTTCATTACCGTCTCTAAATTTTAACACTGGAGCACTAGCTAAAGAAGGAGATGGAACGGATGTCTTAGGAAAAAACTGAGAATGGTTTCCTCCTTCTGATTTAGGCTGAGCAAAGTTGAAATTACCTATCCTTGCTCTATTATTCTATTTCTCTCTTATCTTAATTTTTTGCTCTTTTATCTGTTGAGCATGCTTCATAAGCCTGGCTATGTTCATTTCACTATTTAATATCACAGACCTGCACTTATTGACACACTATCATTTACCCCAAAAATAAAATTACTCATCTTGGCCCTGCTATGTACGACTACATGAGGAGCATATCTGGCTAATTGAGTAAACTTAAGAGAATACTCTTTTATCATCATGTTGCTTTGCCTGAGGTTGAAAAATTCTAACACCTTAGCTTCTCTCAACTCTAGGAGAAAGAATCTATCTAAGAATATGGTGACAAACTCCTCCCACTCAATAGGCCTTGAATCAACTGACCACTCTAACTTCCACTGTTTGAACCAAGTGTGAGCAATATCTTGCAACTGATATACATCTAGCTCAGAACTCTCACTAAGAGTAACCCCCATGATGTCTATAACCTTCTGATCCTGGTCTAGGAACTCCTGAGGATCTTCTTCTAACTTAGACCCAAAAAAGGATGGAAGATTCATTTGGGTGAAGTCCCAAATCCTGGCTGCAGCTGAATTGGCCACTTGGTTGGTCGGAATGATAGTTGGTCGCTTATTATGAGCCACAACTGAATTAGCAAGAGTGGTGAATGCAACTCTAAACTCTGCATGAGAAACGTGTTTGTCAAAGGTATCTGCTAGGACGGGCTGAGGGGCTGGCTGATTTTTGTTTCTTCTTTTGGGAGGAATGTTATGTAGAAGAAAGGGAGAAATAGATTAGACCGAATTGAGAGATTAACTGGAGATCATGCTCATTGGTACGATGTGAATACTGAAAGAAAGGAAACTGTTCCTAAACATCTTATAGCCTCCTGCACAAAAATTTAGAGTGAAACACATCCATGTACAAAACTCTACTAGATGCGGCTTTTAGACTTCTTAAGACTCCATTGAAACTTAGGCTCTGATACTAAGTTTGTAATGCCTCGAATCTGATTCTCAGGATGCCACACGGTGCTCATGACCCCGAAGGACCACAAGCTAACCCATGACTAATATCTATACCTGAAAACTACATAATATACTGTATAAATACAGAAATAAAGGCTAAAAGTCCATAAGGTTCAAAACTGTAACATAACTGATAAAACATAACATCTAGATGGGGTATGAAATATCTAAAAAACCTAAAATAAACTATCTAAACATGATAGTCTGAAAACACTGTAGTCTGAAAGCCTTTAAACTGTCTGAATAAGGAGTTGATGGGATATTTCCCCAACTAACTCCAACTAATGAAATAAACTATGTAATGAATAAATAAAGTAATGATCATCTCCTCGAAGGATGAGGAATCACTGCTAACACTGACTGCTAAAACTAGAATGCTACTGATGCTTTGAAGCTCGTGCTTATGAACCTATGGTATAAAATACCATAGTGTAAATGAGTAAGTACGATTGAATTTACTGGTATACATGTGAGGTAGGTTGAATGCAAAGGGTACATAAGCATGAACTATGCATGAATAAGAAACTATAACTGAATTCATGATAACATGATTTCTGAGTTTGAGTATTGATAACATGAGATACTGATAATTTTATAGCTGAATTAACTGATACTGAGGGACTGTATCTGACAGTCTAGGTTCTAATGGAACTAGCTGAGTTCTATACTGTTCTGAGTTGACTTTATCTGACAGTCCTAAAATTTGAAGAACTATTTGAGTTCTATTACTGAGACTGATACTGAAACCTTATCTGTGGTAAGTAGTCATCTAGCAGACGTGCCCCAAATATGCCATTATGGCTGAATTAGGGTCCAATCTGTAACCCCAATTGAAAGGGTGTCAATACTAGGCCACTGCTAAGGATAAATTGTGAGTGATCCCTCATCTAATAGCCACCTTATCTACCCTCAACTAGCAGGTTTGATATCTCAACCTACGCTGGCTACATTATTCTGGAGCGAAAGCATTGCTTCTAAGAATCACACCCTCTAATAATAAGTGAGCTCCCATCCTTGGGGTTACTCGGTGTTGAATCCTACTCCTATCTAAATAGACAATAAACATGATTAACTAAACTGAGCTAGACTGCATTCATTGAATTCCATTGACTGACGGAATACTACTGAGATTATTGAATTTCTGAGATTTTTGAGATTACTTGTTTACTGAATTTTCCTGAGTCACATGACTGGCTGAATTCTACTGAACATGGCTTGATTGAGCATATTGTAAAAATATGACACTGGCTCTAGGCACATAGCTAAATTATTGGGTACAAGTACCCCAGGACTTGATAGAAGGAAATAGACAAGACATGGCATTCTTGAATACATGACCAACATCAACAATCCATATCATAATAAGTTGGGGACTTCATGAAGTACATGGTTATCTCAAACTTATACATGAATAAAATTGCATGTAAACATGGTATAATTTCATAGGGCTAATTCATGAGCAATCCAACAAACATTTACAAGGCATATTTATAGCATGGGAGTTCTTTGAACATAAGGGTAAAACATGAATCAATCACTTAAGTCACAATTGAACTATATTACATGATTTCTAGTCTTCTAGGCATTTTATCAAACACCTTACATGCACCACTTAGGGCATAGGTATAATCCTCAATTAACACATTATAAACCACTCAATTCATGGATTTAAACTCATATACTAATATAATTTCATAAAAACACATTAAAATTCCAACTTGGGAATCATACAACAATAAAAACCACATGAACATAATCAACACATAGCATGAATATCATAATTCATAGTTTAAAAATTGATTCTTGGGCTTCTTGTATGAAAGGAATCCATGAATAAATACTATGCATACCTGAGTTAATGAATTTGGAAGGATAGATGGAGAGTTCTTGTGATTTGCCCCTTGGATTTAAGAGCTAGGGTTCTTGTTCTTGAGTAGAGTTGATTTTAATTTTAAATACTAATACAAAAGTGATAAAATAATGCACTCTTAGGGTTAAATCCCATGATTGGAAAAATTGAAATCAAGGTAAAAGACTAATTTAACCCTGGACACATCTTTTAATTTTTATCAAAATTTCCCCATATGGCAGGCTGGCGCGATGTGGCGTTATCGTGTCGTGTCACTGGAAATTTTCTACTGGGAACTGGGCTGACGGTGCAATGCGGTGAATTCATATTGCAATACTGGATGGGACCTGGAAGTTTTGTGCGAAGCGGAGACATCGCACTGAGACACTAGAAAAAGGATAATTCTGAATTTGAGCCCAAGCGTGACTCTCCATAATTGTGGTGGCTTATTGGATTTTAACAATTGCCATTTAAGTTGGATCCATGATACGCTGATGGCTCAGGCGATACATTGTCTCACTAAAAAGTCTCTAACTCTTCTTGAAAATACCACATGTATAAAAGTGTATTCTTCTTTAAAACAAGCCTGTGATATTTTTGGGATGAATTTAATCTAGGTAGAAGTACGGGGTATTACAAGGTATCACAGCTTCATTTCCATAAATAAGTAGATAAGGGGTTGCCCCAGTTGAGGTTTGAACTGTTGTGTGATACCCTAGTAGAGCATAAGGCAATATCTCATGCCATGATCTATCATTTTCCACCATCTTCCTCAATATCTTCTTTATGGTCTTATTGGCGGCTTCCATGGCTCCATTCATTTGTGGACGATATGCGGTCGAGTTGCGATGAACAATCTCAAAATTATAATAAATCTCATTCATCAAGTAACTATCAAGTTAGCCCCATTATCAGTAATGATCGATTCTGGCACACCAAAGTGACTAATCAAGTTGTTCTTGACAAAATCTACAACCACCTTCTTAGAGATGGCTCTATACAAAGCAGCTTCAACCCACTTAGTGAAGTAATCAATAGCCACTAGAATAAATCTATGCCCATTTGTCATCGGTGGCTCTATTGGTCCGATAACATCCATACCACAAGCTATGAAAGGCCAAGGTGAGCTTATCGCATAAAGCTCATGTGGAGGTATTCAAATCAAATCTCCATGTATCTGGAATTTTAGGCACTTCTACATATACTTGCTACAATTATTTTCCATAGTCATCATAAGTAACTAGTTCTTAGAATCTTTTTAGAAAGGAAAAACCTGATCATATAGGGCCTGCAAACTCATACATGTACTTCTTTTATTAATTTTGTGGCTTCCACGACATCGACACATATTAATAATCATAAGTATGGGTTCCTTCTAAAAAAAATTTCCCCACTTGGAAAATAACGCTGAATTTTTCTTCTTCTAATTGTTGTAAGCCTTATTAGGATATATTACAGATTCTAAATACCTTTTTATATCATAGTACCATGGCTTTCCATCGGGCTCTTCTTTGATGTGCGCATAATGTGCGGGTAGTTCCTTCAAGATTATTTCCAAAGGATCAATGTAACTCTAATTTGGGTATTGAATCATGAAGGATATGGTAGCCAAAGCATCAGTAAACTCATTCTGTATCTTCGGGATATGTCTGAAATTAACTTCCTTGAATCTTCCACACAAATCCTACACTAGCTCTACATAAGGGGTAATCTTGAAGTTCTTCATGGCCCATTCTTCCTGTACTTAGTGAATTAGAAAATATGAGTCTTCAGCGACCATCAATTCTCGAACACCCATGTCAAATGCTAACTTGAGGCCTAGGATGCAAGCCTCATATTTAACTATGTTATTGGTGCACGGAAAGCATAATTTAGTGGTTGTTGGATATTGTTGTCCTATTTCTTACACCAAAACTTCTATAATTCCTGATCCTTTAAAGTTGACCACTCCATTAAAAAAAACCTCCACCCAGGGTGTGTTTCTTAATGATCTGCTAACCTTTTCCCTTGATTGTCTTTTTAGTCACATACACGATGTTGAACTCACTCAATAATATTTTTCACTTGGTTAACTTTCCTATACGCATGGATTTCTGAAATATGTACCTCAATGGATCCATTTTGGAAATGAGATAAATTATATATGAGGATAAATAATGCCTTAACATTTGTGTGGCCAGGTCAAAGCACAGCACGTCCTTTTTACAAAAGTGTAGTGAGTCTCATATGGCGTGAACTTTTTAATCAAGTAGTATATTGATCTTTCTTTCTTACCAATCTTATCATGTTGCATGAGGACACACCCAAAATAATTTTTTGAGATTGACAAGTAAAGTAACAACGGACTTCCTTCCCTTGGTGGAACTGAAATAGACGGAGCATACAGATATTCCTTGATTTTGTCAAAAGCTTTCCGACATTCTTCTGTACACTCATTTTGAGCATCTTTCTTCAATATATTCAGATTTGGCTCACATATGACCATTGATTGGGTAATAAACCATCTAATGTAATTCAAACGACCCAAGAAACTCATAACCTCTTTATTGGTCCTTGGCAACGATAAATCCTGAATTGTCTTGATTTAGATGGGTCTAGCTCGATGCCCCTTCTACCGACTATGAACCAAAGTAATTTCCCAGTTGGAACACTGAAATAACACTTAGCAGGATTCAACTTTAAGTTGTACTTTCTTAGTCTATTGAAGATTTTTTTTAGATGAGTCAGATGATCTGAACTCTTGTGGCATTTGATAGTTATATCATCGACGTACAACTTAGTCTATTTATGAGTCATATCATGAAAATTTGACATCATAGCCCTCATGTATGTTGCACCCACATTCTTGATACCAAACGGCATCACTCTGTAATGATAAACACCCCAAGGCATAATGAAAGTCATTTTTTATGTATCTTCCTCATCCTATTAATATCTGATGATACCCATAAAAAGTATCCATGAAATACTGCATTTCATGCTTCGCTTAATTATCAATGAGGATTAGGATGTTGGATAGCAGAAAATTATCTTTGGGACTGTCTGTATTCAAATATCTGCAATCTAGCCATGTTGGATGTCTTGTGACCTCCACAACCTTTTGCTTAAAGTTTCTTCTTCACTTCTTCCTTGTTCTTCGAACTAAGTCCGGCTTGAATTTCTATATTCTTTTGCTTAACTGGATTAACTCGGGATTGATTGGTAAATTATGCGATACGATGTTGGTGCTTAATATTTCCATATCATCATAGGACCAAGAAAATATTTCAATGTACTCACGTAGTAAGTGGATGAGTTTTCTTCAGTTTTCTCCAGGTTGTGCTTCTCCCGATTTTCAAGTTCTTCTATGTCTTTCACTAACTGCTCCTCATCATGGTCTTTTCATTCATCACCATTCACCTCACTTTGTTTATCTGGCCCTTGACATGACATGATATTGGAAAATTTTAAATTATTGTTACCTATTGATCGGGGGCAATAAGTGAAGTGGAAGTCTAGGTCAGCAACGTTTCCTATAATTCATTCTCTTTGATTCCAGTTGTCCTAAAAAATTCTTCCATGGTAGCATCATATTTTCCCAATTCTATCCTCTATATCATCTCTTATAGGTTTTGAAAAAATGACTGGTAGAGTCTAATTTTTCAACTAATCATTTTTCCTTTCCTGTAACAAAGCTATAGTCAAGAGGGGAATCTCTCATTCACTTTAATCTAGTAAAGTAGGGTCATTTAATGTCAACATAGAGTAGTTTCTATAACCTGCAAAGTAAAAACAACTCAAAGGCTAACGTGTTAGATTTTGTTTCAATAACCAACACAAGATGATAAGGAAGAAAGTAAACACATAAGGTTGTTTCTCATCTCATGCGAATTGATCCATGGAGTAATGATGACTCAAGAATTTCAATGAATAGAATTTTTCTCATTGATATGGATAAATGAAATTTATCAGGAAGGTTCAAATCTTTTTTTTACCTTATTTCATCTTTCAAGAAAGTGGAGGACAACAGAGTTTTCTAAAAATATGGGTTGTGCCAAAAGGCTGACTATATATCTCACGGGGGAGAAATCAGGCCTTTCATAGTTCAAATATATAATGGCTTCTTCTGAGTTTATATTCAACCTTCCTAAAATGGTAGCAAGCTTTTAGGAAGTTGAAGAATGATTTTGAACTTTTCTGAGAAAGTTGGGAGACCTGAAGTACGTTTGGTTGGACTTTTGTATATTGGGTATTTTTCTACTTAGAGGTGCTTTTTAAAAAATGGGATTAGATCAATTCTCCTTTTATTTGAATCAACATAAGATGTATCAGCATATAAAGTAGTTAAATCATACAAGTATATTGTAATAAATGTGTCATGCCCCGAATCTGGTACCTAAAATGCCACACGGTGCTCATAAGCCAGAAAGACCACAAGCTAACCCATAACTGATATCTGTACTAAGCACTGCATGACATACTGTATAAATGCACAATAAAAGAGTAAAATGCCATAAGGTTCAAATATCTGATAAAACATAATATCTAAATATTATTGTATCACCAAACTAAAACTGAAATAACTGTTTGAACATACTAGTCTGAAACCCTCTAAAATGTCTAAAAACTATGGAGTTGATGGGACATATCCTTAAATAACTTTGGACTACTGAAATAATAAAGTAATAAAATAATTATTCTATCCTCGAATGATAAGGACTCGCTGCTATTCTAGCAGCTGAACGTTTGATCTACTAAGGATGCTCTAGAGCTTGTGCTTCTAAACATATGGTATAAAACACCATAGCACAAATGTATCAGTATGATTGAATGTACTGTAAGCAAGTGAAGTTGGCTGAATGAAAGGGGTCTATAGGCATGAACAATACTAACTGACTGAATAACATAAATGTGAGAATACGTGCATGAATATGTGAACTGTAACTGAGATCATGACATCACTAAATATGAATATTGATAACATAAGTTTCATATAACTAATATACTATTATCTGAATGACTATGTCTGAAAATTCTATTTTTGATGGAACTAGTTGAGTTTTGTACTTAATTGGGTGACTGTATCTGACAGTCTTGAATTCTGTAGAACTATCTGAGTTCTACTACTGAGAATGAGACTGAGACTGACACTGTGGAATATAGTCATCTGACATGCCCTAAATAAGTTATTATGTAGAGTTTCCTATAACCCTAATTGAAAGGGTGTCAATATCGCGCCACTGGTAAGGACAAGATGTGGGTGACCCTCATCTGATAGTGTCCCCAAAAGAGAATGGTGGGACCCTTATCTGACAGTATTAATCCACCTCATCAACCCTTATCTATCAGTGTTGATGTCTCAACCTATGCTTGCTATATAGTTCTGGAATGCAAGGATTGCTTCTAAGGATCACACCCTCAAATGTCAGTGTGTGCCCTTATCCTTGGGTTCACTCGGCGCTAATTCCTACTCCCATCTGAATAGGCAGTAAAACATGATAAACTTAACTAAACTGGACTGGGTTTAGTGAGTTTCGTTGACAGACGGAATACTACTGAGAATACTTAGTTACTGAGATTTCTGAGATTACTAGGATTTCTGAGTTTTTCTGAGTCATGAGTCTGGCTGAATTCTACTGAGCATGTCTTGACTGAAAGTATCTTGAAAATTTACATTGTCTTTAGGCACACAGCTAAATTGTCAGGTACAGGTACCCCCAGTACTCGATAGCATGAAACTGACAGGACATGACACTTCCTGGAATAACTACCATAATCAACAATCTATAATACAATCATTGGGGAATTTAATAAGTCACTTGATTATCATGGTTTGGTACATGAATAGGAATGAATATAAACATGTCATAATTTGATAGGGCTAATCTTATGAACAATCCATCAAATAATTTCAATGCATAACAATAACATGTAAGTCATTTTGAACATAAGGGTAAAGCATGGGTTCATCAATTTGGTCATAATTGAATCCTAAAGCATGATTCTTGTTCTCTTGGGAATTTTATCAAACATGTTGCATGCATAACCTTAGGCTTAGGAATATACACTAGTTCATACATCATGGTTACTTTAATCAACTCAATTAAAAGCTTCCAACCTACATACTAGTATAATTTTATTATAAGTACATAAAGACTTCGACTTGGGATTCATACAACCATATCAACATAATTAAAATCACCCACCATATGGAAATAATAATTCATGAGTTTAAAATGGGATTCTTGAGCTTCATGGTTGAAAGAAACCCATGAATCAACACTTTACATACCTGGGTGGATGATTTCTTGAATTTTGGTGGAGGAAAGCTTGAATTCTTGACTTGGGATTAAATGCCTAGTGTTTCTTGTTCTTGAGGATTGATCTTTGAGAGAAACCCTAATTTGGTGTTGTGGATGAATAAAGAAGTTATGAGATCTGGTTTAGTATAATTAGGGGTTAAAACGGGTAGAAAAACACCCAAATACCTTTTTAAAAATGGCTTAAAATTTCTGATCTAAAGTGGTGACAGTTTGGACGACGTCCGTCGGTCCTGACCATCGTACTTGGCTAGAAGACGGGTTCACTGCTTCGGTCGCGAAGACTTGGGTGACAACCCATCACTAGCTCAACGGTCTGTTGGTCCTGGCTATCGCACTTGACCAGAAGTCAAATTCACTTCCTTCATCGCGATGACTTGGGCAATGGTCCGTCACTAGCTTAACGGTCTGTCGGCCTGACCGTCACTTCTTGGCAGTTCCGATAGTTCTCTACATCCATAACTTTTTACTCCAATATCGAATTTGGACGAAATTGGTATCGTTGGTAAACTAATTCAATTTTCCACATTAAAAAAAGTCAAAATTGGGGAAATTCTATCTGATTTAAACATAAATCATTTAGGAAGTCATCACTAACTCTTTTGGATACTAGATTTCACTTAAAGTTAGTTCAGGGTATTACAATATCTCCCTCATGGGAACATTCGTCCTCAAATGGGACTGAATAGACTAGGAAAGCTGATAGACTGATCTTACTTAAGGGATGTGAACATCTGAGCATGTCTATATGACCGGAACTTTTGATATACTAAAATCTCATACTGAATATGCATGTCTGATGTATGGATATGTGACAGATTGTCTTCATGAATGCATAACTGAAATTACTGAGAAGATGAGTTTCTCATGATGAGAATACATATCTAATGCATGAATACGTGACTAACATGAAACATGAACATATGACTGGATATGCAAAGATATTTGATACCAAGTTTATAACTGAAATCTGAACATGAAACTAAATAATCTTAAGGAAATCTTTTACCTTGGGCTAAGTCTGAGTTTGTGGAGAAGAGGTGAGGATACTTGGTCCACATGTATGCTTCTTTGTCCCAAGTAGCTCCCTCAAAGGAATGATTCCTCCAACGAACTTTGACAAGAGAGACTTTTTTGTTCCTTAGTTTGCGAGTCTGGTAGTCAAGAATTTCGAATAGGATCTCTTCAAAAGAAAGGTTGTTTTGAATGTCTAATCTCTCTATCGGGACTACAACTGCTGGGTCACCTATGCACTTATAAAGCAAGGAGACATGAAAGACTGGATGCACTGAAGCAAGATCTGAAGGCAATTCAAGCTTAAAAGCTACTTTGCCAAAGCGACTAAGAATTTTAAAGGGACCAAAATATCGGGGACTGAGCTTTCCCTTCTTGCCAAACCTCCTTACTCCCTTCATGAGAGTGATTATCAAGTACACATAATAACCAATCTCAAACTCAAGATCCTTTTTGAGCATATCTGTATTAGACTTCTGTCAGCTCTGAGCTGCCCAGCATCTTTCTCTGATCAACTAGACTTTTTCTAAGGCATCAAATACTAAGTTAGGCCCTATAATTGAGGCCTTACTAAATTCGAACCAAACGATTGGAGATCTTCATCTCTTACCGTAGAGAGCTTCAAATGGTGCCATCTGAATAATGGAATAATAGTTTTTGTTGTATTCAAACTCAATCGAAGGCAAGTGGTCATCCCAACTTCCCTTGACATCAATTGCAGACACTCACAGTTTATCATCTAAAGACTGAATGGTCCTTTCTATATGACCATCTGTCTGATGATAAAAGGCTGTACTGAGATAAATTTGGGTATTGAGACCCTTTTGGAATGCTTTACAGAAGTGAGAGGTGAACTGGGTATCTCAATCTGAGACAATAGACAACAGAACACTGTTCAATCTGACCAACTCCCTAATATAGAGTTTGGCATAATCCTTAACTGAATAGGAGGTGTGGATCGGAAAAAAATAAGTAGATTTGGTCATCCTATCTACAGTGACCTAGACTAAATTATGCTGATGACGAGTATGAGGAAAACCAATAAGAAAGTCCATGTTCACTTCTTCCCACTTCCAAGTAGGAATATCAAACTCCTGTTTGGACCCACTTGGCTTCCGATGCTCTATCTTAACTTGCTGACATGTAGAGCATTTATCCACAAACTCTGCAATATCTCTCTTCATCCCACTTAACTAATAGATCTCCCATAAATTATGGTACATCTTAGTAGCCCCTGGATAAATTGAGTAGCGCGCACCATGCACTTCTGCAAAAATTCATTGCCTCAAAGTCATCTACACCTGGAACACAAAGACAACCCTGAAAACACAAAACACCATTTCCCCTTGGGAGAAATCCTCAACTTTCTGATCCTTGACTAAAACTTTAAAATTGACTAGGCTGGGATCTCTATCTTGCTTTTTCTTAACTTCAGAAACTAGAGATGATTCAGAACTGTTCTGAACCCATATACTACCTTCTGCTGAATTAACTAAGTGGACACCTATTCTAGCAATCTGATGGACTTCCTGAGCTAGCTTCTTCTTACTATCCTTAACTTGAGCAAAAATACCCATAGACAGTCTACTGAGAGCGTCGGCCACTACATTGGCCTTGCTCGGATGATAAAAGACACTCATCTCATAATATTTCAAGAGCTCTAACCACCTTCTTTGGTGAAGATTAAGGTCTTTCTAAGAAAAGACATACTGAAGGCTCTTATGATCTATGAATACATCTACACGAACCCTATACAAGTAGTGCCTCCAAATCTTTAAGGCAAAAACTATGGGTGCTAACTCAAGATTATGAGTAGGATAATTCTTCTCATGGTGTTTAAGTTGTCTGGAGGCATAGGCTATGACCTTACCATATTGCATGAGGACACAACCCAAACATACTCAGGATGCATCACAGTACACCACAAACCCATCTGAACTGTCTGGAAGAGCCAAAATTAGAGCTGAGGTAGGTCGAGTCTTCAACTCCTAAGAACTCCTCTTGGAAGGATTTGACCACTAAAACTTAACTTTTTTCTGAGTCAATCTGGACATAGGTGATGTAATAGAATAAAATCCCTCATCAAACCATCTATAATAACCATCCAAAGCCAAGAAACTCCTAATATCTGAGGGAGACACAGGGCTAGGCCAGTTTCTTATAGGTTTGGTCTTTTAAGGATCAACTCTAATGCCATCACCAAAAATGATATGACCAAGGAATGCAACTGACCTTAGATAAAATTTGCACTTACTGAATTCGGAGAACATTTGATGATTTTTAAGATTCTGAAATACTATTTTGAGTGGTCTGCATGATCATGCTCACTGCGGATATAGACAAGAATGTTGTCTATGAAAACTATGATGAACATGTCCAAGTACTACTTGAACACACGATTTATCAAGTCCATGAAGGTTGTTGGGGTATTGGTAAGACCAAAGGACATGACTAAGAATTTAAAGTGACCATACCAAGTATGGAAAGCTATTTTTGGAATGTCATATTCTCTGACTCTAAGCTAATGATAGCCTGATCTGAGGTCTATCTTGGAGAAGTAACTGGCATCCTAAAATTGGTCAAACATGTCATCAATTTTGGGAAGTAGATACTTGTTCTTGACCATGACTTTATTAAGTGGATGGTATTCTATACACATTCTGAGAGAACTGTCTTTTTTTTACATGAATAAGAATAGTGAACCCCATGGGAACACACTAGGTCTGAAGAATCCCGTGTCTAGGAGATCTTTTAACTGTTCCTTCAATTCTCTTAGTTCTACTGGTGCCATTCTTTATGGAGGAATAGATATAGGATGAGTATCTAAAAGAAGATCAATGTTAAAATCTATTTCCCTTTCGGGAGGAATTCCTGGAAGATTTTCGGGAAACACATTTGAATATTCATTCACTACTGGGACTAATTCAAGACTGGGAGTTTCAAAACTATTGTCCTTATCTCAAACAAGATGACAGACACATCTCTTAGATATCATTTTCCATGCCCCAAGGTAGAAAATAAGCTGACCCCTGAAAACTAAAATGCTACCCCTCCACTCTAGGACAGGTTAATTCAGAAACTAAAATTGGACAACTCTATTTCTGTAGTCGACTGTGGTATAGCAGGAATGAAGCCAATCTAGGCCGAGAATAACATTGAAATTAGTTATCTATAATTTGATTAAGTCTGCTAAAGTGACTTTCTGAGATACCATAACTGGATAGTTTCTGTACACCTATCGGGCTATGATAGTTTCACCCACTAGGGTAGAGACTGAGAAGGGCTCTACTAGAATTTTGGGACTGGCTCTGCAATCAACTGCTATATAGGGAGTAACAAAAGAGAAAAAATCTCCTGTATCTAAAAAAGAATAAACATGTACATGAAAGATTTGTATCGTACAAGTGAACACATCAGGAGAAATTTCCTAATCTTGTTGGGACTGGAGAGAATAAATTCTTTTTGGGCGTTGCCCATTGGTTTCACTGAAAGTGGCACCTTGCTGATTTGGGTGACTGAACTAAGATGAGGAACAGTTTTGTAGACCCTAAAAGACTAACTTGGGACAATCTCTTACTCTGTGTCCTAGATTTCCATATCTAAAACACACATCACTTCTAGCTCGTCAAATACCCTTAAGGTTTAACCACAAGTTTGGTAAAGAGGATTGGTTCAGGCACTGATAATACTGCCTTGAGACTTAGAGACTGACGCCCTATCTTTGTTTCCCCCCCTAAACTTAGGAACTGGAGCACTGGCTGAGGATGGAGCTAGAACGAGTAACTTTGGGTGAAACTAAGAATGGTTACCACCCTCTGTCTTAGGCTAATTAAAGTTGAAGCTATCCGTTCTAGCTCTCTTATTCTGCTTCTCTCTCATCTTAATCTTCTACTCTTCTATCTGTTGAGCATGGATCATAAGCCTGGCTATGTCCATCTCACTAATCAAAATTGTAGATCTGCACTTATTGACCACACTATCATTTACCCTAGAAACAAACTTGCTCAACTTGGCCCTGCTATCTACCACCACATGAGGAGCATATCTAGCTAGTTGAGTAAACTTAAGAGAAAACTCTTTCACTTTTATGTTACTCTGCCTGAGGTTGATAAATTCTAACTCCTTAGCTTCCCTTAGCTCTAGGTGAAGGAAACTATCAAGAAAAGCAGTCTCAAACTTCTCCCATTCTATGGGTCCTATATCTGCACCCCTCTTTGCTTTCCACTATTTGTACCATGTGTGAGCCATATCCTACAACTGGTATGCAGCTAGCTTAGCACTCTCAACTACTAACACCCCCATGATATTTGTATCCTTCTGAACTTGATCAAGGAATTCCTGAGGGTCCTCGTCTGACTTAGACCTAAAAAAGGATGGAGGATTCATTCGGGTGAACTGCTAAATCCTGGCTGCAGCTGAATTGGCAACTAGGTTGGCCGAAACAATAGCTGGCCATTCATTTTGAGCAGCAACTAAGTTAGCAAGAGTAGTGAATTATGCAGCTCTAAACTTTGCATGAGAGAGATATCCGTCCAAAAGATCTACTTAGATGGCTGAGGGGCTGACTGATTTCCATTTCTTCTTTTAGGAGGCATGTTCTATAAATGAAAAGGTAGAAATGAATTAGACTAAAAGTTAAATTTAAGCTCATGCTCACAGGCATGACATGAATACTGAAAGAAGGGTAACTGTTCCTAAAATAACTTATAGCCTCATGTACATAAATGTAGCGGGCAACACACTCATGCACAAGACTCTACTAAATACATTTTTTTGATTTCCTAGGATACTATTGAACCTTAGGCTCTGATACCAAGTTTGTGACGCCCTAAACTTGGTACCCGGAATGCCACATAGTGTTTATAACTGCGAAGGACCATAAGCTAACCCATAACTGATATCTATACTGAGCACTGAATGACATACTATATAAATACAGAATAAAAGACTGAGAGGCCATAAGGTTCAAATATTTAATAAAACATAACATCTAAATAATATGGTATCACCATACCAAAATTGAAATAACTATCTGAACAAGCTAGTCCGAATACCTCTAAACTGTCTATAAATATAGAGTTGATGGGACATATCCCCAACTAACTCCAAACTACTAAAATAATAAAGTAATAAAATAATCATTCTATCATCGAATGATGAGGACTCACTGCTAGTCTGGCTGCTGAACGTCTGATCTACTAAAGATGCTCTGGAGCTCGTACTTCTGAACCTATGGTATAAAACACCATAGTGCAAATACGTTAGTATGATTGAATGTACTATTATGCAAGTGAGGTTGCCTAAATGCAAGGGGTTTATATGCATGAACAATAATAAATGACTAAATAACATGAACATAAGAATACATACATGAATACGTGAACTATAACTGAGTTCATGACATCACTGAATTTGAATAATGATAATATAAGTTTTGTATAACTGATATACTATTATCTGAATTACTGTGTCTAGTAGTCCTATTTATGATGGAACTAGCTGAGTTCCGTAGTAAACTAGGTGACTGTTTTTGATAGTCTTGAATTCTATAGAACTATCTGAGTTCTATTACTGAGACTGAGATTGAGATTGTTACTGTGGGAAGTAGTCGTCTAACCAATATGCCCCAAATAAGTTATTATAGCTAAGTTGGGGTACAATCTATAACCCCAATTGGATGGGTGTCAATACCGTACCACTGGTAAGGATAAGTTGTGGGTGACCCTCATCTGACAGTATCCCCAAAAGAAAATGGTGGGACCCTCATCTAACAGTGTTAATCCACCTCATCAACCCTCATCTATCATTGTTGATGTCTCAACCTATGCTGGCTATATAGTTCTAGAATACAAGGATTGCTTCTAAGGATCACAGCCTCTACTGTCAGTATGTGCCCTCATCCTTGGGTTCACTCAGTGCTAATTCCTGCTCCCATCTGAATAGACACTAAAAAATAATTAACTAAATTGAACTGGACTAGGTTCAGTAAGTTTCGTTGACTGAAGAAATACTAGTTAGATTGTTGAGTTACTGAGATTTCTGAGATTACTGGGATTTTTGAGTTTTCCTAAGTCATGAGTTTGAATGAATTCTACTGATCATGGTTTGACTGAGAGTATCTTTAAAGCTAACACTAGCTCTTCTTGGAATCACGACCATAATCAACAATCCATAATACTATCATTGGAGAATTTCATAAGGCACTTGATTATCATGGTTTGGTACATAAATAGGATTAGAAAAATACATGTCATAATTTCATAGGGCTAATCTCATGAACAATCCATAAAATAATTTCAATGCATAACAATAACACGGAAGTCATTTTGAACATAAGGGTAAAGCATGGGTTCATCAATTTGGTCATAATTGAGTACTAAAGCATGATTTTTGTTCTCTTGGGCATTTTATCAAACATGTTGCATGCATAACCTTAGGCTTAGGCTTATACACTAGTTCATACATTATGGTTACTTTAATCAGCTCAATTTAAAATTTTCTAACCCACATACTAGTATAATTTCATTAAAAGTACATAAAGACTCTGACTTGGGATTCATACAACCACATCAACATAATTGAAATCAACCAACCACATAGAAATCACAATTTATGAGTTTAAAATGGGATTCTTGAGCTTCATGGATGAAACAAACCCATGAATCAATAGTTTACATACCTGAGTGGATGATTTCTTGAAGATTGGTGGATGAAAGCTTAAATTATTGACTTGGGATTAAACTCCTAGAGTTTCTTGTTCCTGAGGAATGATCTTTGAGAGAAACCCTAATTTGGTGTTGTGGATAAATAAAGAAGTTATGAGCTCTGGTCTAGTATAATTAGGGGTTAAAACAGGTGAAAAAAACCCAAATACCCTTTTAAAAATAGCTTAAAATTACTGATTGAAAGTTGCGATGGTTTGGACGACGGTCCGTCAGTCCTGACCGTCATACTTGGCCAAAAGATGGGTTCATTGCTTTAGTCATGATGGCTTGGGCGACAGACCATCGCTAGCTCGACGGTCCGTTGGTCCTGGCCGTCAGATTTGACCATAAGTTGGGTTCATTTCCTTCGTCGCAATGGTCTATCGCTAGCTCGACGGCCCGTGGCTAGCTTGACGTTCCATCGTCTTGACCGTCGCTTCTGGGTAGTTTCGATATTTCTCTGTAAAATTTCCAAAACTTTTTACTCTGATATTAAATTTGGAAGAAATTTGTATCATTGGAAAGCTAATCCAATTTCCCACATGATAAAAAATCATGCTTGGGGAAAATCTATATGATTTAAACATTAATCATTTAGGAAGTTATCACTAACTCTTTTGGAGACTAGATTTCACTTAAAGAAAGTTCGCGGTATTACAATATCTCCCTCTTGGGAACATTCATCCTCAAATGGGACTGAAAAGACTAGGAAAGCTGATAGACTAATCTTACTTAAGGGACATGCACATCTGAGCATGCGTATATGACTGGAACTTCTTATATACTAAAATCTCATACTGAATATGCATGTCTGATGCATGGATATGTGACATATAGTTTTCATAAATTCTTAGCTGAAATTACTGAGAAGCTGAGTTTCTTGTGATGAGAATGCATATTTGATGCATGAATACATGATTGACATAAAACATGAACATATGACTAGATATGCAAAGATATTTGATACCAAGTTTATAACTGAAATCTGAACATGAAACTGAATAAGCTTAAGGAAAGCTATTACCTTGGGTTGAGTCTTGAGATTGCGGAGAAGAGGTGAGAATACTTGGTTCGCATGTCTACTTCTTCTTCCCAAGTATCTCCCTTAAAGGCTGATTCCGCCAAATAACTTTGACTAAAGCGACTTCTTTTTTCCTCAGTCTATGAGTATGGAAGTCAAGAATTTCGACTAGGATCTCGTCAAAAGAAAGGTTGTTCTGAATGTCTAATCCCTCTATCGGGACTACAACTATTGGGTCATCTATGCACTTCTTAAGCAAGGAGACATGAAAGACTAGATGTACTGAAGCAAGATCTGAAGGCAATTCAAGCTTATAAGCTACTTTTCCAAAGCGACTCAGAATTTTGAAGGGATCGGCATATCGGGACTGAGCTTTCCCTTCTTTCCAAACCTTCTCACTCCCTTCATAGGAGTAATTATCAATTTCACATAATAACTAATCTCGAACTCAAGATCCTTTCTATACATATCTGTATTAGACTTCTATCAGCTCTGATAATGCTTAACTTACACCTCAAATTAGTGTAAGGCGGTCGTCGTCAATATATTTACCCAACTTTGGAGTCGAGGTTGAAGCCATAGGGAACAATGTGAGTGGCGATTAAGCTAATTTAAAGCTATAGCTACAAGTTAAATTCAAACAAATGGTACGAAAATATACAATTAAGATGGGGGTTTTGAAAGTATGTAATGTTGTCACTTCAATATTAATGTTTGTAATCAATATAAATGGGAAACCAGAGCTATGTTCACCAAGGGTTTCGGGAATTGACAAATATTAGGTAATGCTAGAGATTCTCGGAATGAGTAGAACAGCAGAATATCTCTGACAATTATACTATCTGACTTATCTCGTGACCTCACCAAACAATTTATTATCTAATTCTCTTGAAGTTAGATAACTTATCTATTTCCAATAGGATGTTATCTCAGGTAGATTAATCCAGTTACGGCATTAATCGTTAAACAGAAGGTTGGTAGCTTTTGAGTCCCTATTGATAATTTACGTCCTCTAGTCTATTTCTCTGTTAGAAGCAAATAAAACCTAGGCATAACCTAATGTTTGCAACCACTAGATTTCAGTTAAAACAACAGAATTTCAAGATGTTCCACTACTCTTTGAATCCGTTAAACACCTAGTATCATATCAAACCCTTATCCATAGATCTCATAGCCCCGGCTAATGGAATTAGCCGCTCATGATTTGATGAATGAAATCACAAGTTGAATTCATAATGATAAGGATAACTTACGATTAGATGGAAAATAACAAGCAATTTCTTCGATTGAATCACAAGGTAGAAACCCAAAAATAGTTGATAAAAAAAGAAGAAGAATTGATGTAAGAGAGCAATGTTATATGCCTTTCTTCCCTAGGTTAATTGTCAGATAGATGAATTATCAATCTCCCCTTTAAAGCCCTAAAAACTGCTATTTATACTAAATCCTAATAAAGGAAATAAAATAACAAAATCACAACTGGGCTCAAATTTAGGTGACGACATATTGGTGTTGATCATCAGGCTTCTGACGGCGTCTCAAATATATCGTCAGAAGTCATGCCTTCTTAACCTATTCTTCCTCACTCTGACGATGTCCTCTGACAGCTTACCATAGGAGTGACGGCGTGTAGCAAATATCGTCAGACCTTCAGCTTATTTCACCATGTTTTGTCCCAATTGATGGCATCTTCTGACGGCTTACCACACTTGTGATGACATATTGAGAATGTTGTCACCTTCATCCAGCAACTCTTCTTTACTGTTCTTCCTAATGTCTTTTTTTGGTAGCTTAACATATCTCTGACGGCTTGCAAGAAATTCCGTCAGACTCATATCAGCTCACTTGTATCAGATTTTACTTATTTTGTTCATCTTTCCTATGTTTTCCTCCCATCCTTGATACAACTGCAATATCACTAGAAAACGATCAAAAACAACCAAAAGTTGCTTAAGACTTTGCAATTATTTTGAGCTAAAAAGCATTAAATGTGTTAGCTTTTGATCACACATCAACACCCTCAACTTAAAACAATTGGTTGTCCTCAAGCAACTACATAACACCATACAATGATGCTTAACCAAGAGACACATAAGATACCTATCACAGTTGATTATCAATTTTAGCTCAAAACTCATGCCACTCTCCACGTTCAATCCAATTGTGCATATCCATGAAGATTAACAATGTGACCCAAAGAAATCAAGATATGGCATCAATTCAGCAACAATAACCATGCATATGTACAAGTTACACTACCCAAACAAGTAAATAGCTAGCAATGCAACCGATGTGCCCTTACAACAAAGAAGTCCCTCCTCACTCATATATGAACTCAAGCATGTCAATGTGGGGATGGTCATAAGACACTAAATCTTAGAAATAAATTCCAATCAATGCATGTCAAACACCATATGCTTGCCCTTATTTTCATTACCAAGGTGTCCAGACAGGTAAGTTAGGATCACTATAGGTCTTTTCTTCGGCTTGTAATATAGGCTAAGGCTTGGTATGATATTCAATGGCATTTAGAGTGACTAATCCTCCTTGGCACTACCTTCAATTTTGGGGTTCACTTATTAACCATTTTCTTCTTTTTATCCTTTTCTTCATCACACATTATTCAAGATGGATGTGGCTTTTCTTATTCATTTTTTTTCACAACTATTCTTTTCTTATTCATTTTCCATAGCACCCTACTTTTTATTTTTTTTCTTTTATTCGACCATTCCTCATACTCATTTTATATCACGCACCCCTATGATAGCCACCCTCAACTTAGGCTATTTTCCTAAGTTAATGTGCACAGTTTCCAAGAAGGACCAGGGCTAAAACAAGGTCATTATGATATAAATGGGAAGGTGATAGGTGTCATAGAAAGAAATGGTCAATTCAGGCTCAAAATAGGGATCAAGAGATATCTTGCATAACAGGGAAGGTCATTTAGGCTAAAAGTGGACTAACATCAACAACGGCCTATGATCCTTTCCTAACCCCTATCTTTCAACCAAAGTAAGACTAACCGGGCAAGTACTGGATTTAACACACAAAGGGAACTAAGTATTATCTCACACACACATGGCACAAAGGTGCATCACAAGCTACTACCTATCCGGTTCATGCGATTGTTTAGCAGTGGATATCATTTCACTAGAACTAATGCAATAAAAAGATTTACAGTAGTCATATATAGATGCACATCACACAGTTATCATATAGATAGTTGGAGAGGTATTTTTCATTCCAAGAGAAATCAACAAAAATATGTCAACTACTCTAGATACTTATTTTTCTCCGGTTAACCATAACACATCACAAAACAAACACAATACACCTAAACATGTCGGCTCTACTAGGAACAAGACTCCAGGGAAAAGAGGCACGGTAACAAAAACCCCAGGAGGACATCAACACCCACAAGTAGCCCTACCCTTAACTTAATATCATGCATTGTTCCCAACATGTCAAATCCAAATAAGAGAGTTAGAAACATACCTATGGCACCATGGGTGCGAAGATCTGATGTCAGTCATATAATACGAATACAAACAACAAAATACCTTGGGTTGCCTTCCAAGAAGCGCCTAATTCAGTGTCGCAGCATGACAACATCAAGTCATCCTTTATCTCTCCATTTTAATGATTTAAATTGTCGGCCCATCTTTTGATCTTTATATTTTTTAGGTCTGTTGGGAAAATGTGAGGACATGATAAGGAATGTTCTATCATGGCACTTCAAAGACTTAAACCTCTTGCCCAATTTTGCATCAAACTTTCGTGTGGGCTCATTGGGCAACAATGAGGATCTTAAAAAGCCACTAAATGAATATCAATCTTTAATCTTCTTGGCCTTCAAGACTGGTGTTATAGTATACCTTTCTGGAAAGATAAACTCCAAAATGTAAGAATTTTCCACCTCATTTTCAAAATTCATCATTTTCTTGGGTGGTTCGACTCTCTTCACATCCACCAAGCATAATGTTGAAAAGTGGTTCGAATGAGGACTCACTCTCAATTCTAGAGTAGCGTCTCTATTAGTATCCTTACCCCAAATGGACTAGCGTCTTCACAAGGATTGTTTTTGATTTCTTCTTTCAATTCTAGTACCATTTCCTCATCTTTGGTATCTTCGTTCATGAATGGTTCGGTTGGTTGGGAAATCTCCAATGGAAGATCAACATCAAGCTCATCATTATATAGGATTTTTGTTCCTCATCTTCACACTCTTTCATTATGTTAAATGATTCCACAGACAAGATATCATCTAAACATAATATATAAGAATGCTTTGAATAATTAACCTCTATATCCATTTCCTCATAAATGATCGGCTACATATCTTGAAGCATATAACATATGATATCATATGTTTCTTTCTGGAGATCCAACATTCATTGAAACATAGCTTCAATGACACTCTTACCGGTGTTTCGTTCTTTTTTTTCTTGACCATAAGACCTATCAAACTCATAAGAAGAACTAGAATTTAGGTTAGCGTAATAGGGGGAGGGGGAATTTAGGCAATCACTCCAATGTCCATCTCGACCGCCACATAAAGAACAATCATACTCCTTGTAGGATGGAAATGGTTCACACATCTCTCTCCGGAGAGCATATCTACAATCTTGCAAAAAGTAGGTCCATCACAATATGGACATGGATCATCAAGATAAGATTTCCAACCACCAAATTCATGTTCATTCCACGATGCCATAGTAATAAATAAACTAAAATAAAAATCTACCTAACACAAGAAATAAAAGAAAAATAAAAACAAATATTGACAAATTTAAATTCAAGCTAATACAAGTTTGAATTCAAGCTAGTAGCCTAAAATTCCAAACCAACTCAATACGCCAAATTGTTTCCCGGCAACGGCGTCATTTTTCATAACGCTCAACTTACACCTCAAATTAGTGTAAGGCGTTCGTCATCAATATATTTACCCAAATTTAGAGTCAGGGTCGAATCCACAGGGAACAATGTGAGTGGCGATTAAGCTAATTTAAAGCCATAGCTACAAGTTCAATTCAAACAAATGGTACGAAAATATAAAATTAAGATGGGGGTTTTAAAAGTATGTAATGTTGTCACTTCAATATTAATGTTTGTAATCAATATAAATGGAAAACCAGATCTATGTTCACCAAGTGTTTTGGGAATTGACAGATACTAGGTAATGCTAGAGATTCTCAAAATGAGTAGAATAGTAGAATATCCCTGACGATTATAATATCTGACTTATCTCTCGACCTCACCAGACAATTTATTATCTAATTCTCTCGAACTTAGTTAACTTATCTATTTCCAATAGGATGTTATATTAGGTAGATTAATCTAGTTACAACATTAATCATTAAACAGAAGGTTGATAGCTTCCAAGTTCCTGTTGATAATTCATGTCCTCTAGTTTATTTCTCCGTTAGAAGTAAATAAAACCTAAGGCATAACCTAATGTTTGCAACCACTAGATTTCAGTTAAAACAATAGAATTTCAAGATGTTCCACTACTCTTTGAATCCATTAAACACCTAGTATTATATCAAACCCTAATTCATGGATCCCATAACCCCGTCTAATGGATTTAGACGCTCATTATTTGATGAATAAAATCACAAGTTGAATTTACAATGATAAGGATAACTTAATATTAGATAGAAAAGACAAGTAGTTTCTTCGATTGAATCACAAGGTAGAAACCCAAAAATAGTTGATAAAAAAAGAAGAAGAATTGATGTAAGAAAGCAATGTTATATGCCTTTCTTCCCTAGGTTAATTGTCAGATAGATGAATTATCAATCTCCCCTTTAAAATCCCTAAAAACTGCTATTTATACTAAATCCTAATTAAGGAAATAAAATAACAAAATCACAACTGGGCTCAAATTTAGGTGACGACATATTGGTGTTGATCATCAGGCTTCTGACGGCGTCTCAAATATATCGTCAGAAGTCGTGCCTTCTTAACCTATTCTTTCTCACTCTGACGATGTCCTCTGACTGCTTACCATAAGAGTGACGGCGTGTAGAAAATATCGTCAGACCTTCATCTTATTTCACAATATTCTATCCCACTTGATGGTATCTTCGACGGCTTACCACACTTGTGATGACATATTGAGAATATCGTCACCTTCATCCAGCAACTCTTCTTAATTGTTCTTCCTGGCGCCTTTTTCTGGTATCTTACCACAGCTCTGACGGCTTGCAAGAAATTCTGTCAGACTCATATCATCTCACTTGTACCAAATTTTACTTATTTTGTTCATCTTTCTTATGTTTTCCTCCTATCCTTGCTACAATAATAATATCACAAGAAAACAATCAAAACGACCAAAAATTACTTAAGACTTTGCAATTATTTTGAGATAAAAAGAATCAAATGTGTTAGCTTTTGCTTAAACATCAGGCTCTAAGCTGCCCAGCGTCTTTCTCTGATCAACTGGACTTTTTCTAAGGTATCGAATACTAAGTCAGGCCCTATAACTGAGGCCTCACTAACTTCAAACCAACTGATTGGAGATTTGTATCTCCTACCATAGAGAGCTTCAAATGGAGTCATCTGAATGTTGGAATGATAGTTGTTGGTGTATGCAAACTCAATCGAAGGCAAGTGGTCATCCCAACTGCCCTTGAAATCAATTGCAAACGCTCACAGTATATCTTCTAAAGACTGAATGGTCCTTTCTACTTGACCATCTGTCTGAGGATAAAAGGTTGTACTGAGATCAATTTGGGTATCAAGACCCTTTTGGAATGCTTTCCAGAAGTGAGAGTTGAACTGGGTATCTCTAACTGAGATAATAGACAATGGAACATCGTGCAATCTGACCAACTCCCTAATATAGAGTTTGGAATAATCCTTAACTGAATAGGCGGTATGGATTGAAAAAAATTAGCAGATTTGTTTATCCTATCTACAATGACCCAGACTAAATCATACTGATGACGAGTATAAGGCAAACCAATAACAAAGTCCATGTTCACTTTTTCCTATTTCCAAGAAGGAATATCAAACTCCTGCATGCACCCACTAGGCTTCTAATGTTCCATCATCACCTGGTGAAATGTAGAGCATTTAACCATAAACTCTACAATATCTCTCTTCATCCCACTCCACTAATAGATTTCCCACAAATTATGGTACATCTTAGTGGCCCCTGGAGAAATCGAGTAGCGTGTACCATGAACTTCTACAAGAATTTATTGCCTTAATTCATCTATACCTAGAGCACAAAGACAACCCTAACAACACAAAACACCACTCCCCCTTGGGATAAAACCTCAACTTTCTGATCTTTGACTGACTCTTTCAACTTGACTAGGCTAGGATCTCTATTTTGTTTTTCCTTAACTTTAGAAACTTGAGATGATTTGGAACTATTCTCAACCCAGCTACTACCTTCTACTGAATCGACTAAGCGAACACCTAGTCTAACAAGTGATGGACTTCCTGAGCTAGCTTCTTCTTACTATCCTCAACATGAGCAACACTACCCATAAACAGTCTATTGAGAGCGTCAGCCACTACGTTGGCCTTTCTCAAATAATAAAAGACACTCATGTCATAATTTTTCAAGAGCTCTAACCACTTTCTCTAATGAAGATTAAGGTCATTCTGAGAAAAGACATACTGAAGGATCTTATGATATGTGAACACATCTACATGAACCCCATACAAGTAGTGCCTCCAAATCTTTAAGGCAAAAACTTCAGTTGCTAACTTAAGATCATGAGTAGGATAATTCTTCTCATGGTGTTTAAGTTGTCTGGAGGCATAGGTTATGACCTTACCATGCTGCATGAGGAGACAACCCAAACATACATAGGATACATTAAAGTACACCACAAACCCATCTGAACTGTCTAGAAGAGCCAAAACTAAACCTGAGGTGAGTCGAGTCTTCAACTACTAAAAACTTCTCTCGTAAGGATTTGACCACTAAAACTTGACTTTCTTCTGAGTCAATCTGGACATAAGGGATGAAATAGAAGAAAATCCCTCATCAAACCATCTATAATAGCCATCCAAACCTAAGAAACTCCTAATATCTGAGGGAGAGACAGGGCAAGGCTAGTTTCTTACCGCTTTGTTCTTTTAAGGATTAACTCTAATGCCATCATCGGAAATAATATGACCAAGGAATGCAAATAACCTTAGCCAAAATTCAAACTTACTGAGTTTGGCGAATAGCTGATGATTTCTGAGAGTCTGCAATACTATTCTGAGATAGTCTGCATGATCATGCTCACTGCAGAAATAGACAAGAATGTCATTTATGAAGACTATGATGAACATGTCCAAGTACTACTTAAACACACAATTTATCAAGCCCATGAAGGCTGCTGGGGTATTGGTAAGACCAAAGGACATAACTACGAATTCGAAGTGAACATACCAAGTATGGAAAGCTATTTTTGGAATGTCATATTCTGACACTGAGCTAATAATAGCCTGATCTAAGGTCTATCTTGGAGAAGTAACTGGCATCCTAAAGTTGGTCAAATAATTCATCAATTCTGGGAAGTGGATACTTGTTCTTGACCATGACTTTATTGAGTTAATAGTAGTCTATACACATTCTGAGAGAATCGTCTTTCTTTTGCACAAATAAGACTGGTGCACCCCACGGGAACACACTGGGTCTGGATGAATCCCTTGTCTAAGAGATCCTTTAACTGTTCTTTCAATTCTCTGAGTTCTATTAGTGTCATTCTGTATGGTGAAATAGATATAGACTGAGTATATGGAAGAAGATCAATGTTGAAGTCTATTTCCCTTTCAGGAGAAATTCCTAGAAGATCTTCGAGAAACACATCTGAATATTCATTCACTGCTGGGACTGATTTGAGACTGGGATTTTAAGAACTAGTGTCGTTAAATCAAACAAGATGATATACACATCCCTTAGATATTATTTTCTGTGCCCAAAGGTAGGAAACAAGCTAACCCCTAAAAGATAAAGTGCTACCCCTCTACTCTAGGACAGGTTCATTCAAAAACTGAAATTAGACAACTCTATTTCTGCACTTGACTGTGGCATATCAGGAATGAAGCCAATATCGACCGAGAATGACATTGAAATTAGCTATCTCTAATTTGACTAAGTCAGTTGAAGTGACTTTCTGAGATGCCATAATCGAATAGTTCTTATATACCCATCGGGCTTTGATAGTTTCACCTACTAGGGTAGAGACTAGAAGGGCTCTGCTAGAATTTCAAGACTGACTTTGAAATCAACTACTATATAGGGAGTAACAAAAGACAAAGAAGCTCCTGGATCTAGCAAAGCATAAACATGTACATGAAAGATCTATAACGTACCAGTGACAATATCAGGAGAATTTTCCTGATCTTGTTAGGACTAGAGAGCATAAGTCTGTTTGGGCGTTGCCCATTGGTTATACTGGAAGTGGAACCCTGCTGATTTGGGGGACCGAACTGAGATGAAGAACGGTTCTGTGGACTCTAAAAGCCTAACTGGGGACAATCTCTGACTCTATCTCCTAGCTTGACATATATGAAACACACATCACTTCTAGCTCTACAAATACCTTTGTGGTTCTTACCATATGTTTTGCAAAGAGGATTGGTTCGGGCACTGCTAACGCTGCCCTGAGACTTAGAGCCCGATGCCTTATCTTTGTTACCCTCTCTGAACTTAGGAACTAGAGCACTAGCTGAGGAAGGATCTGGAACTAATGACTTTGGGAAGAACTAAGAACGGTTACCACCATCTGACTTAGGCTGATTGAAGTTGAAGCTACCGGTTCTAGCTTTCTTATTTTACTTCTCTCTCATCTTAATCTTCTGCTCTTTTATGTTTTGAGCATGGATCATAAGCATAGCTATGTCTATCTTACTAATCAACATTGTAGATATGCACTCATTGACCACACTATCATTCATCCCAAAAACAAACTTACTCATCTTGGCCCTGCTATCTGCCACCACATGAGGAGCATATCTAGCTAGATGAGCAAACTTAAGAGACTACTCTTTCACTTTCATGTTTCCCTACCTGAGGTTGATAAATTCTAACACCTTACCTTTCCTTGGATTTAGGGGAAAGAATTTATCAAGAAAAAAAGTGTCAAACTTATCCCATTTTATGGGTCCTACATCTGCAACCCTCTCTGCTTTCCACTGTTTGAACCATATGTGAGCCACATCCTACAAAGGGTATGTAGCTAGCTCAACACTCTCAACAACTGGCACCCCTATGATATCGGTAACCTTCTGAACCTGATCAAGAAATTCCTGAGGGTCCTCGTCTGACTTAGACCTAAAAAAGGATGGAGGATTCATTTGGGTGAAGTCCCGAATCCTTGATTCAGCTGAATTAGCCACTGGGTTAGCCAGAACAGCAACTTCCCATTCATTTTGAGTAGCAACTGAGTTAGCAAGAGTAGTGAATGCAGCTCTGAACTCTGCATGAAAGATATATTCATCCAAAGGATCTGCTTGGACAGGCTGAGAGGCTGAATGATTTCCATTTCTTCTTTTGAGAGGCATATTTTGTAAATGAAAAGGGAGAAATAAATTAAACTGAGAGTTAAATTTGAGATAATGCTCACAGGCACAACATAAATACTAAAAGAAGAGAAACTATTCCTAAAACATCTTATAGCCTCTTGTATATAAATATGGTGGCAATAAACCCATGCACAAGACTCTACGAGATGCAGCTTTTAGACGCCCTAGGACACTATTGAACCTTAGGCTCTGATACTAAGTTTCTTACGCCCCAAATCTGGTACCCGAAATGCCACATGGTGCTCATAACCTCGAAGGATGACAAGCTAACCCATGATTGATATCTGTACTGAGCACTGCATGACATATTGTATAAATACAGAATAAAAGACTAAAATTCCATAAGGTTCAAATATCTAATAAAATATAACATCTGAATAATACGGTATCACCATACCAAAATAGAAATAACTGTCTAAACATGCTAGTCTGAATGTCTCTAAACTATCTAAAAAAATATGGAGTTGATGGGATATGTCCCCAATGGAGGTGAAGGGACATTTCCCCAACTAACTCCATACTACTAAAATAATAAAGTAATAAAATAATCATTCTATCCTTGAATGATGAGGACTCACTACTAGTCTGGTTGCTGAACATCTGATCTACTAAGGATGCTCTAGATCTCATACTTCCGAACCTATGGTATAAAACACCATAGCACAAATGCGTTAGCATGATTGAATATACTGTTATTCAAGTGAGGTTTCCTGAATGCAAGGGGTTTATATACATGAACAATACTAAATGACTGAATAACATGAATGTGAGAATATATGCATGTATACATGAACTATAACTGAGATCATGACATCACTAAATCTGAATACTGATAACATAAGTTTTGTATAAATGATATACTATTATCTAAATGACTGTGTCTGGTAGTCCTATTTCTGATAGAACTAGCTGAGTTCATAGTGAACTGGTATGTATCTGATAGTCTTGAATTGTGTAGAACTATCTAAGTTTTATTACTGAGACTAAGACTGAGATTGTAACTGTGGGAAGTAGTCATCTAAATAATATTCCCCAAATAAGTTACTATAGCTGAGTTGGATTCCAATCTGTAACCCCAATTGGAAAGGTGTCAATATCGTGCCACTGGTAAGGACAAGATATGGGTGGCCCTCATCTAACAGTATCCCCAAAAGAGAATGGTGGGACCCTCATCTGACAGTGTTAATCCACCTCATCAACTCTCATCTATCAGTGTTGATGTCTCAACCTATGCTGGCTACATAGTTCTGGATATCAAGGATTGCTTTTAAGGATCACACCCTCAACTGTTTGTGTGTGCCCTCATCCTTAGGATCACTCTGTGCTAATTCCTACTCCCATCTGAATAGACACTAAAACATGATTAACTAAACTTAATTGGATTAGGTTCAATAAGTTTCATTGACTGACGGAAAACTACTAAGATTACTGAGTTACTGAGATTTCTGAGATTACTGGGATTCTGAGTTTTCCTGAATCATGAGTTTGACTGAATTCTACTGATCATGGCTTGAATGAGAGTATCTTTAAAATTGACACTGGCTCTAGTCACACAACTAAATTGTTAGGTACAATTACCCCTAGGACTCGATAGCATGAAACTGACAGGACATGACACTTCCTAGAATCACGACCATAATTAACAATCCATAATACAATCGTTGGAGAATTTCATGAGGCACTTGATTTTCATGGTTTGGTACATAAATAGGAATGCATATAAACATGTCATAATTTCATTGGGCTAATCTCATGAACAATCTATCAAATAATTTAAATGCATAACAATAACATGGAAGTCATTTTAAACATAAGGGTAAAGCATGGGTTCATCAATTTGGTCATAATTGAGTCCTAGGGCATGATTCATGTTCTTTTGGGAATTTTATCAAACACGTTGCATGCATAACCTTAGGCCTAGCCGTATACACTAGCCCATACATCATGGTTACTTTAATCAACTCAATTTAAAAGTTTCCAACCCGCATACTAGTATAATTTCATGAAAAGTACATAAAGGCTCTGACTTGGGATTCATACAACCATATCAACATAATTAAAATCAACCCACCACATCAAAATCACAATTCATGAGTTTAAAATGGGATTCTTGAGCTTCATGGGTGAAAAAACCCATGAATCAACACTTTACATACCTGGGTAGATGATTTATGATGATTGGTGGAGAAAAACTTGAATTCTTAACTTGGGATTAAATGCCTAGGGTTTCTTGTTCTTGGGGATTGATCTTTGAGAGAAACCCTAATTTGGTGTTATGGATGATTAAAGAAGTTATGAGATCTTGTCTTATATAATTAGGGGTTAAAACGGGTGGTAAAAGACCCAAATACCCTTTTTAAAATGGCTTAAAATTGCTGATCGAAAGTGGAAATGGTTTCAATAATGGTCCATCACTGGCTCGACGGTCCGGTGGTCCTGACCATTGTTTTTAGCCGGAACCTGAAATTTCTACCTTGTCAGTGACGGTCTGGACGACAGTTCATTGGTAGCTCGATGGTCCTTTGGTCCTAGCCATCACAATTGACCAGAAGTCGGGTTCACTTCCTTAGCTGTGATAGCTTGAGCGATGGTCCGTCGCTAGCTTGACGGTCCATCGGCCTGGCCATCACTTTTGGGTAGTTCTGATAGTTCTCTGTAAAATGTCCATAACCTTTTACTCTGATACTGGATTTGGATGAAATTAGTATCGTTGGAAAGCTAATTCAATTCCCCACATGATAAAAAAATTGAAATTAGGGAAATTTTATCTGATTTAAACATTAATCATTTAGGTAGTCATCACTAACTCTTTTGGAGACTAGATTTCACTTAAAGAAAGTTTGGGGTATTATAAAATGTGCATCATAATTGGATGACCCTTTTGAGCTAATGGTTATCCTAACGTATTTAAAGGAAGTATATGTTTTTTAAAACTAATTCATTATCCCCCCAAAACCTTCATATGTATACATAAAGGGTATAAATGCATACAAAAGTTGCACAAAAGGGATAAAATCTTTAGGAAAAGGAAAAAAAGTGAGAAAAAGGACACTGTCCTGCAAAGGAGAAAGGAAATACTAGTTCCTAGATGCTCTTATAATAGCCTTCGCTCTCTTAGCTTTTTCCATTTCTTGTCATAAGCGGTATCTTTTGATGATCAAGCAATTCCCATATAACTGTGCTCTATACTCATAGATCATTAGTCTGGAAAATCATGCAATCGTCCAAATTGATCGTCTGCTTTAAGTTTTTCATCAATTGGTAGACGATTGAGGTATCCTCACATGAAACCAAACAAATTAAGCATTTCTCCTACCCCCAAATGATAATGGATTAAATTAAATAACATATATTCCTTCAACATATAAATATGATTCATTTCTATTTTTCTCATGGTCAAAAGAAGCAGGGAAATTTTCTAATGGCCCCAATACCCTCTTGAATATTTGGTCATCCTAGGTTCACTCCTAAGAAGAAGGTTTTGATTTATCTCTATCTTGGGTGTCTAGAATGAGTTTGGACACAGGTTCCCAAGCATACAAGTTGAGTTTGGAAATACGAATAGCCTCCAACCGCCTAACATGTCGGTAAACCATTTGGAGTTGATCAATAGGGGTCGGGATATCCATAAAACTCCAAAACCATTTAATAATCATTACGTGGGATTATGCCATGAAATACAATAGTTAAATTTCACAATTTAAACACATAAACAATATAATAGTTAGTCAAAAGAAGCTAATTCAAATATTTGGTTAGAACCTAGTTAGATTTCCCAGCAGAGTCGCCATTTCTGTTTTGCCGTTTTTTGATTTGAAGGGTTTGGAAAACATTATTTTTGAGTTTTTAAACTATTTCCAAATCTTAAAGAAAATTTTGAATAATTTATAAATTATAGAGTCACCACTTGATTTTTTGAGAAAATATCAAGAAAAATTAAAATATTTCTTAAAAGATTCAAAAACATAAAAATCATTTAAGTTTAGAAATTTTGAGTAAGTAGTTCCTCTTAATACTTTTGGAAGATTTTTAAGGAACCAAGAGTATACTCTAACTTACGGTTGTACGAACTATTTAAAAATAACTTTTTTAACTAACTTTAAAAAGGTAAATTGATTTTTGAAAAGAAAATGATTAAGAAAAAAATGTCTTCAAAATCTATGCAAAACAAATTTGATGACTTAGCGGGGATTTTTAACTAAGTTTAAGAAAACTAAGAACAATTAACATATAAATGGGAAAGGGGAAAACTAAATGACTTAGGTCATTAGGCTCAAATCCCTAAACTTTGTCCTAAGATAATTGGGCTTTTGGCCCATCTTCACCTGTCCTAATCTAAATACTTAGAATTTTTGCCCATAACCTATCCTAAACTATCTTTTTAGACCTTTGGGGCCAAAAATTTGCGTCAACTGTATTAGATTACAACTTTGGCTTCGTGGCCCCAAATAAATGAATAAATAAATGACTAAATGACTAAAGAAAAATAAGTCAATAACAAAAATTGTGACTTTTCAAGTCTCTCAGCGGCCTCATCAATGGGTTTTAACCCATTTTTCTTCTTCTTTTATCTTTTTGAATCTGTGCGAACCGACTTTTGAACTTTCCTTCAAAATTTTCTCAAAAATAAGGGACTTATCGATCCATTATGAAATGTAATGGGGAAGGAGTTCATTTAGACTCCAAGGCAAATTCCTTTTTCAAAGTAGCAAAATGGGGCTTAAAGCTTTTTTTGGAGTCTTGATCACCACCGGAAAGCAATCTTTCAAAAACCCCGATTAGCCTATCGCTAAAAAAATTTACTCAAAAAAATTTAAGTCTTTGCACAAAAGTTTTTTTTCACTCTTCGTGACTTGAGACTTTGAGACTTCTTTTCTACCAAAATAGTGGTAGTATTTATAGAAAAGGATGGGGATCCAATTCTATTAATCAACCAATTTGAGAGAAAGTATTTAGGAGTGTTTTTGGAATTTTAAAAATTAAAGATAAGGTGAGGTGGAAGATAAGATGAGGGAAATTGTACAATATAGTACAATTTTGAATTTCAAAATTTGAATTTGGAAAAAGGACAAGGTCGAGGGGGAATTGTACGAAGTAGTACAATTTTTTAATTTTAAAATTGAAAAGGAGACAATGTTGAAGGGAGAATTGTACAGTGTAGTACAATCTTTGAATTTCAAAATTTGAATTTTGAAATTTGAATTTTATATTGGTGGGAATTGGATAGAAATTATGAGAGTTTTTGGGAATATAGGGTTATTTAAAATATAGCCCCAATTTAAATTTAAAATTTAGCCAAATTTGTTTAATTTTGACCAAATTAAAAATCATATGGTCGATCGCATTGGAATTATGACTAGTTTGATTTCAATTACGGCTAAATCTAATAGATTGGCTAAATATTAAAATTCAATATGAATTAATATTTCCTTTAATCCTAAGATTTTTGATTTAATAAAATCAAAAAAATATTTCTCCAAATAAATTAATTCTGAGAACAAATTTTATTTAAATCAAGAGTTTATCCGTTTAGATTAATTTTCAAGCTTAATCAGTAAAAGTCCAATTTTGATAAGAATGTTCATTTAAGTAAAAAAATTTATACAATTTCGCATATGTAAATACGAAAACATATAATCATCAATTAAATTACAAAATTAACCCAAATAAATATTTTAGAGCGCATTTATTCAGATGAAATAAATATTTCAACTTTTTTAAAAATTGAAGAAACCCAGAATTAAATTTAGTCATGGAGGAAAAAAATTAGGTTTCAACAACGATGAGTTAGATACCACATTGTTAAGGATGTGATATATTGTGGTAATGGGTCGGGTACCACGCTGTATGATGTGAGGTTGATGATGAGGTTAAGAAAGGTAAGAGATGTTGTACACATCTTGCCTACATGCATTCATTCATATGTTTTAAATGAAATTTTATTTTATAAATGTCCTTATATGTGTTTCTATTGCGGTAAATAGTGAATAAGGGTTTATAATTGTACGTTTTATCCCTTGTGCGAATCGAGTCCAAGATGAGATTTTATGACTCCCTGAAAAGTTTGGTTATGGTAGAGTATGATTGGTAGTTAGAATGACCATCTAGTTTATTTTCTAGATTTTCATAAATAAATAGTATCTCGAGCCTTCCGACAATGTCTACATTTTATTAGTGACTTATTGAAACTGTCGGTTTGGTTATCGGATAGTTCATTAGGGTTATAGGCTATTTTTCCTATTTTGGAGCTTTCGCCATCAAGGATTTGGTCTCAGATAAAAACTCATAATAAATGTCCTTAGGTGAGAATTTCAATCATAACTCAACTCCAAAAAATCGATTTAAGGCTAGGGGACCCTTGGCTTAAGTCCTGAGGCCTTCAGGTTATTTTGGACTATTAAATAGAATTTAGTTAAAATAGTAAAAGATGTGAGACCCATATTTAATTAAATTGATCCCAGATGAAAATTTTGATGGTTTTATTGAGTTTGTAATGCCAAATTTGGTATGGTATCATAGTTCATTTATGCGCATAGGGTTCAAAATAATGCCTGAGCATCCAATCAGAGTCCATTAGGACTTGGCAAAAATCTGGTGCCTGATATCTAGTGTGACCACGAAAGTGGTCTAGGCGCTACTTTAGCGACCTTGGCTACTATACTGATGCATTCTTTTTAGTGATAAGGTCCCATTTTAGCAAATATCGCTTTAGCAGCCACTTGACTGTAGCACCAGCCAATTGAGCAGCAATTGCTTGTGTTAAAATCCCCTTATTCACTCGATTTCCCTTATTTCTTTAGAGCTCGGGACATGGTAAAGTGTTGGAAATCATCCATTGAATCTAATGTAAGCTAGTTCAACACTTCTTGGTCATTTTTCATTATTTTTCTCGTCAAATTTCATACTTTTACATTGTAAATTCCAAGAATTTGGTCTTAAATTCATAACCTTAGGGATTATTTGAGCACCAATTTGTACTCAACTTTTGAGCACATAGTCCTTGTCTTTTGAGGGACCTCAAGACTTATTTAATTTTGCGATTCCCTTAGCAGGCCCTATGAGCACATTTTGACCCATTTTTGGGCTCAAAGGTTTATACTGTAATATAGATTTGGTTTTAATTTCACTAATATATAGATTATTATTTTTATAATATGGCAGCATTTTGAGATTGTGGATCAAAGCTGAGCGATTTATGGATGATTCAAGTTTTGTAGTTTAATATTGAGGATTTGATTTATTTTTCTCTATGAAATGGTTTTATGTATATCAAGGTAGGAATTATGGGGTATGTTTATGAATAGTGTATCATGACTTAACTATTTAGGGAATTTAGGATAGAAATGTGACCCGAACCTTAGCATAGTATACTCGTTAAGGCTATAGGACCATATTATCCTTGATTATAGACATGTTAACCATAGGTTGATGTTAATAATCCTTTAGTATAAGACTTACCATTTGACTTTGTGAATTGGACGATAGTTTCTCAGATTAATGTTGCTATTATCATGTTAGTATATATTGTTGGGCCCAAGGTCGCGGTTATGATACTAGTTGGACTCCATGTGATTATTTTACCTTTAAGAAGGGGGATGATTCTATTCTTTGGATGTTTAGGTACTTATGGTTGTATTTTTTGGATATTGGTGATGGCATGCATACTTTTATTCGTATTTATGATCACTTAGTTGTATGATTCCAACCAAATCCTTGATTTTACTACTATTATCTAAAAAGAAATTTATTACCACTTTTCACTTTTAAAATGGATTCTTTTACAAAGGGAATTGAACCATCCTATTTAATGATTTATGAGATTTTGGAACTAAATGTGCTATTTTGGAAATTAGACTGAGGATGATTCCAATCCATTGTTAATCCACTTTTTTACCACTATTATTTACTTTGGTCAAAGAAAATTTTGACCCTTTTTATGTTATTATGTTGATTCAATCCTGAACTTAATCTCGGGTAATTGATTTATAGATTTACACTCTTTACTATTGGTTCAAATTCAAGTGCATATTATATTTATATGTCTCTGATACATGATAGAGTAGATCAATTATGATGGTTATTGGAAGTCATAGTTTGAGATCACACACTATATATAGATATCCCTTATCCCCTATGATCCTCTTCATCTGTAAGTCCCAGTCCCAGAGAAGGATGGTAATCGTAGGACCTACCTTTGCGAGCTGCTGAGTTGAAGCCGATATATAACTCATTGCATTATGACACTTTAATTGGACATGGTATTTTTTTATGTTACGACATGGTATTTTTTTATGTTGCATTCATTCATTCATATGTATTGTCCATCACCAATAATATTTTGGGTACTTATATCTATTGTCCTTATAAGGTTAATATAGGTATAAGATATTTTTTTTAATTATTGAATGCTTTCTTGAATATTCTGTGCTTATGGGGGCTAGTTAGGTTATTATCTTTCCAAACTAGCTGGTTACTTTATAGTTGATTATTGTGGTTAGTTCATGGAAGGATGGTTATGGATTGATTCTTGACATTGTTGGTATGTTCTTTTATTCTTTTCCTTATAATAATAAGATATTTTATTGTCAAGTTGCACCATGATTAGTCACACTTAGGTAAGAGGATTTGATTATTTTAGTATTAGCTCTCTGACTTTACTATAATCCTTGAGAGGTTAGATTGGTTCCCTTAGTTTATTATCTTTGATTTTAGTCATATAGGTGTATATATATACATATTGAATTACCATATATCCCTCTATTTCCTTATCTATCCATATTGTATATATGTATATATATCTATATATATATATATATATATATATATCTTTTGGCCTTATATTACTACTATATATCCTTCTTTAACTCTTCATAGGTATATTAGCTAACGGCTAATGATACGCGATATCCTACATTAGTTTTTAAATTCTTTTAGAATAAGATTGTTTATCCTTATTTCTTCATTAGCATTATTATTTTTATTTTCTTGGATACTTGTGTGTTGTTATATTCCATCTTTACATGTTATTTATGCTTACATTATCTTTCAAGCCTAATCGGCCGATGCCTACTGAGTACCATATGTTTGGTATCATAATACACTTCTATAGCCTGCAAATCATAGTATGAGTTCTCTCTATTGATGTGTGTATCATGTGGAGTAACCATGGATCGAAGATTTACGGTGAGCTCCTGACATTTGGAGTACTCCTGCTTTCCCTCATATTGTTAGGTTAATCTCTATTTTGTTCAGAGACATCTTGGTATATATATTTATTTTGTATCTCACTTGTACTCTTGTTGCATTTGAAGCTCTTTTACTGATAGATTTTGGAGATTTTGTTTTTATATTAGTCCTTTTATTAGATTCCTTTTCGCGACTTTCTTTATTTCTCTTGATAATCCTTTACTAGAAATTTTAAACTACAGTTTAGCTTACATGCTGGTGGATTATATTAGGATTTATCATGACCTTAGAAATTAGGTCGTGACAAATTGGATCAAAGCTAGGTTTACCAGTGTTTTGGTATATGAGCTTAATGTCTAGTATAGTCATGTGGATCGATATGGAGACATCTGTATCCTATATTTGGGAGGATATAGAATATTCTTAGGAAATTGTATTATTGACTCATTTTCATGTGTCCATATTTATGTAAACCTCTAGTACTTCTTTTGACTCCAATCTTTCCTAGATGGATAACACAACACAAGGTTATCGATAGATGTGGATGGGACATCTACGTTTGTTACTATAGTTGTATCTTAGAGTCAAACTTGGGAGTTATAGGTTTATATCAAGGATCCTCAGCATCAACCAGAATGTTTGGGACCAACCCAGGCTCTAATAAAATTTGTTACCACCTCAGCTTTTTAGGATCTAGTGTTAGGGATTTTGAATGTTTTAGTGGATACCTCACAGCTAGAAATAGTTCCTCATACATCGTGTGGTTCTCAGATGATATTTGGGTTTGTTGGTTTTTAGCAAGGTTCTTTGTCTATTTCAGAGCATTAGTTTGGATTTCTTGAGTAGGATAGGCATACTCCAGTACTATATCATTTAAAGCATGAATTGGTGCATAGTTTATTAGAGGGTTAGCTTTGCCACTCTACTTAGGGTTGGAGCATTTAATAGTAGTTAAGTCTTCTTTCCCTTAGGCTATCAATCACGTGAATACCACGGAGAGGGTATGTATTAAGACATATAGAGGTGGCGGTAAAAGGCCATATCATCAGTATAGTGTTATTAGTATTCCATATGAGAGTATGGGTCTATCCAATAAGGATCATCATAACTTGAAACCTGTCAAATCTATACAAGTAGCATCTTAGGATATAGGTGACTCTCATATCATCGTGGTGCTCATAGTGGGCAAATTCCTTATTAAATATTGTAGAGTATTTGGTATAGAATTTCAGGCCTAGAAACTATTCTAGGTCAGTAGGTACTACATTAGAAAGTCCTAGGGGCATGTATGGACTATAGAATGGTTGGTTATTAATCTAGGAAATAATCTAAGCATGAGCTGGTTGTTCATATAAGGCCAGCACATATCCCTTAATATCTTAGAGCTCCTAAGCTATATTATGATCGTGGGAAGGATGATTATTTCAGTAGAGAGTATTCTAGGCTTTAGTTGGTCAGCCAGTTAGGAACATCTCCTTTTTCATGACAGGTTATAGCTACAGGGGTTTGCTATGACAGTAGAGAGATTAATCATTGGTCTAGATAGTGTCCCTGATGTGGGATTATTAGTCATTTAGCAAAACCAAATCAGTGTGATATAGTTGTGGCACCTTTAGTTAGAGATACTACACTTGTTGTTTTAGTTATCATTTAGACTCTCACCCTAGGTTTGGATGGGCTAAGATTTGTACTTCTCCAGGCACATTAAGACTATGACTTCGGACTCCATCGATATAAGAATGATTTGACTTACTATTTTTCACCTTCTATTTGAGTTGAGTTGGGGTTTTCATACCCATTGGTGATTTTATGCCTAGATATTACTATATTGGTTATTGTGTCCATTGTGTAGAGTTTTATTCTTATGTGGCTACCCCCATAAATGATTTTTTTTAGTAATAAATTGAGTGGTGTAGCATTTGTGTTAAAGTCCTTCTACTTTGGCATATTAGCCTTGATATGGTCGTAGAGTGGTAATGGTTGCTATTTTCATTTTTGGCACCATGTATACATTTATACTGTTATTATTATTATCATTATTTTGACCTTGACTCATTATTATTTGATAGATGATTAAACAAGCATTATCTATTTATAGTCCCCTATCTCATGATTCTTATTCATTGGTGTAGATGACTAACTCAATTAGGTGGTTTTCTCTCTTTTAATAAGATTAGGTTGGTTGTTTTCCTTCTCTATTAATGAGCTTAGATCGATGGTTGAGAGAAAGTAAAGGTAGGTTAGCCTTCCATGGTTTTGTTGTGGTTCTAGAGTTAGTAATTTAGGTCTATTGCCTGTTTTTGATGTGGAAAAGTGTAATGCTTATTTCTTTGGTTTTTTGGGTTCATCTTCTCATGATGGTCTTGATATTGGTAAAGTTGTTGATTTGGGTATTCCATTCTTGCTATGATCTGGTTCATGATTCAATTGAGTTAAGGTTGATGAAAATGGGTGGATTCAAAAAATTCTCATTTCGATAATTGTTCGACCTAATTTGGCTTCGGTGGAGTGTTTTTTCTTAGTGATATGTACTTATAGGTATTTAGGGTCATACATTGTGTATTTGATTGACCAGATTAGGATAAGATACTAACATTTCTAAGTTGCTTAAGATTTTGCTACCATTAGTATTCTTTGAAGCCTCGATCTATTCTTGATTATGCCTTGATGAATTATGCCCTTCAACAGATGTTGAGTTGATTGATTGATTCTTTAGTCACTATTTTTCCTCCATTTTGACTATATTCCTTAGCAACATTTTAGTTTTAACTCTTGTGAGAATCATTGGGTAAATGCGGAGTTGTGATACTGAGATTGGTTGAGTATCTGATATCCATGAAGACTCGTAAGCTTCAGCTTTAGGTTTCGCTTTTCGAAATGGCATCTTGGAAGTTATGATAGAATTTGGGTTGTATATGCTTACTAGTTAGTAGGATTGATTTAGAGTTAAGATCGAGTAGTTCAAGATTAGTTTTAAGATTTTAGTTATGTATTGCGTAACTTGATTGCAACCATATTTTTAGATTTATTTTATTTGAGTATTCATTTATAAGGTGACTAAGTCTACTCTTTTCCTATCAGTTTGTTTATCTTTACTTTAAATGGGTTATCTTTGATAAATTCTTGAGCGATATTCTGTTAGCACATATTATATGTTTTTAGTGTTATTAACCTAGATTCTCAGTATTTATATGAATTTTGAATATCTTCCCAGAAGAAGAAGTGTCTTAAGTTGTTCTTAACATTGTTTTACCCACAGTCATTGGGTCATTCTATAGCGAATCATGATATTATGCTTGGGATTCATGATTAATGGTTTTGAGGGTTATTCAAACTAGTTATATCTTTGGCTAGAGATCACAAGCTTTGATAGTCTCCATTTGTGTTTCCAAATAGCACCTTATGGGCTTATTCCTATTCTTAACATTATGGATTTCAATAGATCAACTTCAATATTTTAAGGTTAGCGTGATGTAATTGCATGGATAATGCTTGGAGGATATTCTATGCATATTAGAGTATATACCAAGTTTGGATAACAAAGAAATATTGGTTTTGTAATTTGTACCTGGTTTCATGGATGATGCCTTTGGTGGTCTTTAATTTGGTTGAGTTTTCACCTGGTTATGCTTGAATCTAGGTGATGTTAGTGTATTGTGGTTAGGATTGCATGCTTAAGTCGTTCTTGATTCAGTTGGAGGACAGTCGGTTATTGAAATTGAGTTTTGGGCTATTTGGAAATTAAAGTAAGAAAGTTGGTAAAAAAGGGATACCATTGGTGAAATCCCTAAAAAGTGTTGTTCTACCTTAGAGGTTATCGGGGAAGTCATGCTCAGGGCATACGGTCCCAGTACCTCATCCTTTAAAGCATTTGGGCTCTTTCTATCCATTGAATTTTGTGAACAAAATTCCTTTTAGTACTGAATATTGTAATTCCCTCCACATTATTTCCTCAATTTCCATACATTTCTGGCATTTTAAGCATTCCCACAAAAGATACATGTCATTTATGAGTTTTCAAAACTATCAATTTGGTTGTCAGATATTTTATTTAATAGTAGGCTCATTTCTCTATATTGGAGCTTTCGTTGTTATAGAATTGATTTTGGGCCAAAACTCTTAGTAAATGACCATAGATGAGAATTCAAATAGAGCCATCAACTTCGAAACATTGATTCCAAGCTTGAGGTACCCTTGGTTTGGGTACCAAGGCTTTCAAATTTATTTTGGGCTATTAGGTAGAATTTGGTTAAAAGATAACTAGGTATGGGACCTATATTTAATCAAAACGATACTAGATAAAAGTTTTGATGGTTTCATTGAGTCTGAGATGTGAAATTTGGTGTGGTAGCACAGTTTATTTGAACACACGAGGTTCCAAACAAATCTGGAGCACCTTTCAGAGTCTGTTCAAACTTAGTTAAACTTTCGTGCCTGATATCTAGTATGACTACTAAAGTGGTTTAGGAGCCGCTTTAGCGGTGGTCTCTATAGAAACCTTGAGATGCTTTAGCGACCTTGGCTACTCGACCGAGGCTCGCTTTAGTAGACATTGTTTAAACATCCATGGTGTCGCTTTAGCAGCCACTCACCTTTAGCATCAACTGCTTTAGTGGCCAAGTGACAACTTTAGTAGCGACTGTTGATGCTAACCCTTTTTTCACCTGATTTTACCTTATTTCTCTAGGGATTTTTCCTCCATTTGAGAGGTTAGGACATGGGAAAGTGTGGGAAATCATCCAAGAATTTAGGTCTTAAATTCCTAAAGCTTAGGGCTGATTTGGGCCCTAATTTGTGCTCCATTTGTGCTCAACTTTAGAGCACACATTCCTTGTCTTTCGAAGGACCTTGTGATGGATTCAAATTTTAGGATTCCATAAGCGAGCCCCATGGGCCTAATTTTGACTTTAGCCCAGAGTTTTATATTGCAATATGGATCTCATTTTACTTGTATTGACGTGTAGATTATTATTTGACAGTGTGGCGACATTTTGGGATTATTGATCAAAGTCGAGCAATTTGTGGACTATTCAAGATTTTTGGTTCGGTATTAAGGTAGGCTTTGGTCTACTTTTCTCTATGAGATGATGTTATGTATAGATTGCATGTTAGGTTGGGATTATAGGATATGGTTATGATTAGCATATCATGACTTAACCTATTTAGGAAATTAGGAATAGAAATATAACCCAAACCTTAGCATAGGATACCCATTAAGTCCTTAGAACCATATTATCCTTGATTATAGATATGTTAACCAAAAATAGATGTTAATGATTCTTTAGTATAAGACGTACCGTTTGACTTAGTGATGTGGACCATAGTTTCCCGAATGGGGTACTATTATCATGCTAGTATATATTATTGGGCCCAAGGTTGTGGTTATGATATTGGTTGGACTCCAGGTACTAATGGTTGTATTATTTGGATACTGGTTATGGCATGCATACTTTTAGACTAGAATCATGCCCCTTGTTCATATGCAATAATAGTTGTATTAGTTGGATACTGGTGATGGCATGCATGCTTTTAGACACATTTACGATATCCTAGTGATACGATTCCAATCGAATCCTTAATTTAACCATTTTTTTTCTAAAAATAAAGTTATTCCAACTTTTCGCTTTTTAAATGAATTCTTTTACAACAAGAATCATACCACCCTATTTAATGATTTATGAGCTTTCAGAACTAAATGTGTTATTTCAAATTCCAAGGATGATTCTGGTACATTATCTCCACTCTTTTACCACTACTATTTACTTTGATAGAAGAAGATTTCGACCCCATCTATGTTATTATGTCGATTTAGTCTTGAACTTGATATTGGGCAACATATATATAGATTTATACTCTTTTAGTCTCGATTTGAGTTCTGGAAGAAGTTAAATTATATATCTCTAGTATTGGAGGGAGTAGATCAGTTATGATGGTTATTGGAAGTTCTATTTTGGGACCAAGCAGTATATACGGATATCCTGAGTCTCCTACAGGCCCTTTTATCCGTGAGACATGGTGCTAGAGAAGGATGGGCTTTGTAGATCCTGCCTTTGCAAGCTACTGAGTTGGAGAAGGTGTATACACTTGAAGCGTTATGGCTTTTGTATTGGACATGGTATTTTTTGATTTCTGATGCATTCATTCATTCATATGTATTACCTGTCTTTAGTATAATTGTTTGGTTCTAATATTTATCGACCTTATGGGGGTTCTATAGGTATAAGATATAATTGTTGATTGTTGAGTGCTTTGTTTAGCCTTTTAGGTTATAGGGGACCATTTAGGTTATTGTCTGTCCGGACTAGCCAGTTACTTTGTAGTTTACTATTGTGGTTAGTTCATAACAGGATGGTTATGAACTGGTACCTGAGATTGTCAGTGCGTTTCTAATTCTTTTCTTTCTCATAGTAAGATATGTCATTGTCAAGTTACATCATGATTAGTGACACTTAGGTAAGAGGCTTTAATTATGTTAGTATTAGCTCTTTTACTTAGTTATGATCCCCGAGAGGGTAGATTGGTTCCCTCAGGTTATTATCTTTGAGTTTACTCCTATATTGATTTACATATTTATATATCTTATTACTGTATATCCTTCTCTTTGATTATCTTTACATATTGTATATGTATCCTTTGGCTTTGTATTACTACTATATATCCCTTTTTCACCCTTTATGGGTATATTGGCTAGTGATATACGATATCACATTTTTGTTCCTAAATATAATTAGAATAGGATTGTTAATCCATATTTCTCCATTAGCATTATTATGTTTATTTTTGTGGATAGTTGATCATAGTTATATTCCTATTTCATATGTTATTTATGCTTACATTATCTTTCGAGCTCAGTTGGCCAAGGCCTACTGAGTACTACGTATTTGGTACTCATACTATACTTCTGTAACCTATAGATCATGATATGTGTTCTCACCATTGATGTGTGGAATGTATACAGTAGCCGTGGATTAGAGATTTTGGGTGAGCTCCTAATGTTTGGAGTACTCCTACTCTCCCTATTATTTTTAGAATGATCTCTATTTTGTGTTTAGAGACATCTTTTTATATATATTTGTTTTGTATTTCACTTGTACTCCTATTGTATTAGAATATCTTGTACTGACTTAATCGGGTTTTGAAGATTTCATCTTTATATTAGTCTCTTTATCAGATTCTTTTTCGTTGCTTCCTTTATTACTCTTTATAGTCCATTACAAGAAGTTCTAGACAATGGGTTGGCTTACCTACTGGTGAGTTATTGTAGATGTCATCATAACCTGAGAAATTGGATCGTGACAGTATTTTTTTTATTTTTCATTAGATATGTTACTGTGATATCTTGCGATAGGGAGTATTGAGAGAACGTGGGTAGATGTGGATTACAGAATTATAGGTACCATAAGAATGAGTTAGTATGGGATGAAAAAGTTATAGGTTGAAAATTTTAAGTGAAAGAACAAATATATAAGAAAACATTAAATGATAGGTAGGTCTCAAAGATGCTAAAATGATAAGAATTCTATAATTGGGGGCTTGGAATCAGAAGTTTACTTGATGTTATTATTTTTCTGTATTTATTATTGATGTTATTTGCTTCTAACGATAGTTGGTTGATGATGCTTACCAGTACATGTGATTGTATTGATGCTACACGTACTATACCTCCACTCGAGGGTATAGGCATGGTGCAGGTTAGTTGGAGTTTGTATAGCAGTGATGTCAACCACTTAGTAGCAGCTTCTATCATTTTTATTCTATAAGAATGATATGTCATGGACATACCTACTCCTTGTCGAATTCTCTTGTACCGGTTTATCCTAGATTTTGGGGTCTCTTGGAGTAGTTTTTTGCATCTATTATTCATATCTAATGTATTAAAACAAGTTAAGGAATGCATGAATTTAATAATCATTTTTGAACTATTAAATTATTATCAAGATGATACACAACATCGATTAAATGAACGCTGTAGCAATTTTCACATTGGTTTAATTGCGGGAAATTCAGGGTTCCCCTACCTAGAGGAGGCATAAGTAGGTATCCAGCATGATTCAGTGGGTTGGGTCGTGAAAATAGTACTATCTATTTATAAGTGGGAAGTAATAAAAAAATAATTATAAGTTTAGATGTTGAGGTCTCATATTCCTTAAGGTATATATTACTATAAAATCACTATGATTATGTCTATAATAAGAGAATATAATAGATATGTTATGAATGTATTTATATTATAGTGAATGTCTATCAAGAATATCAATAATATCTACCAACATCTAATAAGATCTATCAATATCTAGTTAATATCTATCAGGATTTGAAGTATCTGTCTTTTAGTCAGAAACTAGGAGTATTTTCCCCCAGGGGTTTTATTCATTGTATCCTCAATCTTATGATCTCTCATTCCATCCCTCAAGAGAAATAATAATTACTATATATTCTCTCTCTACTCTTCTTCTTTATTCTTAGTTATTTTATAACACATTATTAGCACGAGACTTTGCCAAACAAGATGAGATTATAAATCCGAAGGTAATTTCAAGGTTTGTAATTCCTTATGTTATATGTCTTTTGCTACTAATAATATAATTATTGTTGGATTTGAAGAAAAATAATTGGTTTGGAACCACTTATGCTTTAAATTTATTCCTCAAGAACAATATTATCAGAAAGAATGATAATATGATGGGTTCAAGTCCCATCGATTTATGCCTAAGACACTTTTATATGGATAAAATATTGAGTTTAAATCTCAATGCGCCATATTGATGATATTATGAAGGCTAAGGCAAAATAATGGGTATTTGGTGAAACACGTCCCATTGAATATGCTCCATGCCTTGAATTGAAAGTGGTAGCAATAAATCATATGTATGCCTCAATTTGCTTTTGTAGTAACTATCATAATTTGATACGCTTAAGGCATGATTATATTACATTCCTGAGAAATAGAATTTTGATTATTATAAATACAGATCTATACCCTGGGGGTGAATGTGATTATATATACACTCAAACGTTTCTTAATTGTGAAGAAACCATAATCCACCTTCAAAAGAGGTGTAATAATTGGAAGATTGAATATTTTCAAGTTACTATGATAAGAAATACCTATGTGAAAAGCTACCCAAGCATGATGAAATCATATTCTATAATAAACTAAGAGTTTATTGTTTATTGATACTAAATTAATGTAATAGTAAACCTAATGTTTACTAAAGAATTTTTGTACATGTTATGGTAACTTGGAGTTACTAATATAAATCATTTAATCTACTGACATAAATGATTTGCCATCATGAAGATGTGCATATTGAGTATTAGACATATGTTGAAGAAATAAAAGATTCTTCAAGAATTGTTTATGTTGCTTGTTCTCATGACAAGTTGTTTGGACCAACTAATATTGGGATTTGATCCCTCAAAATCTACAAAGTATAAAAGATGAATAAGGGTCCGTTCACCTTTCATGTGATATGTTGAAAAGATGCATCAATAAGATGGTCACATGTACATTCATTCTCAACCTGTAATTTGACATGTATAATGTTGGTTGCTCAATAAAATTGAGTTAAGAACATAATTTTCAGATTGTGTAATTAAGATAATGCATCTTGATGATGATGTTTGGCATTGAATATCTTCAATAAATAGCTAAACCATTACAAATGAGAACAAAGTTTCATGTGTTGTTCTGAAATATGATATGTTATATACAATAGCACTTGTATGCATTAGACCAATGAATTATGATTATTTCTTCCTTCTCAATTAGTTCAAGGTCAGGAACCAACTATTTCATCTAATAATTTTAATCTGTGGTATACAATTAATGAATATACCATGATGCATAAAGATGGATTCCTCAAAGAAGATAGAGGATGTATGTTAGTTTTTTCTGACATAAGGGGGAGATTATAAGCAGCTATGAAATATGCTAGGAATTATCATCAGATCCTCAGTCAAAAGATAATTCAAGTTAAATGCTGAAAGGATCTCATGTTTAAGTTGCAAGTGCTCCTATTTTATATTCCTAAAGGACAAAGTCTATGCATGCATGAAGCATGGCAGACCAATCAGTTACAAATAAAATAATCTTTGAAAAGGATATGGAGCAAATAATCATAATAAGAAGGCAATGTGCTCTTGAAGAACCTACGACATAACACTTCGTGAAACCTTATGAGAGGTTCAGGTACCTGAAAATAATGAAGTGAGGAGATCTCAAAATGTTATGTCGCTTTGTGAACCGATACAAAATGATATATCATTAACAATATCTTTAATACAATATTGGTGCAATATTTTAAAAGATTACGAGGATATAAATTCTACATTTATTTAAGCATGCTAACGTAGAAACGTTTATCAAGTGACAAGAAAAGATACATCTTGGTAAGTGTAAAATTTATTTGATTTACAGGCAAACACTTGAAGATGTCACACATAAAATGTTGAATATTGTCACTTGATAAAAATCTATATGAAAATTCCTAAAGGATTCAGAATGGTTGAACCATATAAAGTTTTTGGGAAACTTGTTTATTATCCTTATAAGGGATAAATTGATGGTTTGAATATTACTGAAACTCTTAAAAACTATTCTAAATCAACAGATTATCTGCTGAAATAACAAATACATTAATTTGAATGGGTTATGAAGTACCATATCTTAGTGCAATTGGTGCACTCATGTTTCTTGCAAATACTACAAGGCTTGATATAGCATTTTCAGTTAATTTGTTAGCAAGATTGTAGTCCTAATCTTACTAGTCATGCTGATGCTGGGTACTTATCTGACCCGCATAAACCTAGATCTGAAATAAGCTATGTGTTCATATGTGGTGGTACTGCCATATCTTAGAGATATACAAAGCAGTCTATCGTAGCCACTTCATTGAATTATGTTGAGATAATAGCTATTCATGAAGTGAACCAAGAATGTGTGTGGTTAAGGTCCATGATACATCTTATTCAATAAAAATATAGTTTGAAATGTGACAATGTACCCACAATTTAATATAGAGATAATACAACATGCATAACATATCTTAATGGAGGATTCATAAAAGAAGATAGAACGAAGCACACTACATCAAAGCTTTTTTACATACATGAGATATAAAAGAATGGTGATATTAACGTACAACAGATTCGTTCAAGTAAAAATATGGGTGATTTATTCACCAAGTCTCCTCCAATTGCAACTTTCAAGAAAATGGTGCACAAGATCGGAATGCAAAGGTCCAAGGATGTTCTCATTAGGGGGAGTTAATACGTGTTGTACTCTTTTTCCCTTATGAGTTTTGTCCCACTAGATTTTCCTTGTAGGTTTTAATGATGTAGCCAAAATGCATATTATTAGAGATGTGGAATCTTTTTCCTTCACTAGATTTTTTTCATACTAGGTTTTTCTAGTATGGTTTTAATGAGGCACATTATCTATCTAGACATTCAAGGGGGAGTGTTATGAATGTATTTACATTATAGTGAATTTCTATCAAGAATATCGATAAAATCTACCAAGATCTAGTTGATATCTATCAGGATTTGAAGTATCTGTCTTTTAGTTAGAAACTAGGAGTATTTTTCCCTAGGGGTTTTGTTCATTGTGTCCTCCATATTATGATCTCTCATTCCATCCCTCAAGAGAAATAAGAATTACTATCTATTCTCTCTCTACTCTTCTTCTTTATTCTTAGTTATTTTATAACAAGATAGCTTATCTTGACAAAAAACTATTTTTTAGATTAATTTTAAAGTCTAGTTATGATACGTTAGTGAAGGACTTGATTAGGACATTAATGACGTTTTGGAAAACTAATGGTTTATAATGATATGTAAGAATTAGTTCAAATAACTAAGTTAAAGTAAAAACGTAAATACGTTACTTTTTAAATGAAAATGAGTAGTTACTCAGATCTCATAAGTGTGAAAAGTCTTTTTTCCTAATAATTGAAATATTTCCATAAAAAAAATATGTCTAAGGAGCTAAACACTGAAAAATGATTTTATCAAGAAAATATTACTCATCACACTAATCTCATAGAAAAACAAAAAACAAAAGATAAAAGAATAATTTTGTTTTGACTAAGAAAAGACAAACAATCAAATAGGTCCAATCAATTTTTTTCTATGATCAACACTTGATATATGGCCACTAGCCTTTAGTAGAGATACTATATCAACACCTACCAAAAGAATTAATATTTCTCTATTAAGAAAAATATGTCAAATAAATTTTTTTTATGGTCAACACTAAATATGGCCACTAGCCTTAAGTAGAGATATTGTATAAACACTTGCTAAAGAGTTAAATATTTTTCTATAAATTCATCCTTTTATGTAAAAAATATTTTTTTGGTATCTCCTCTTTCTTATATCTGACAAAAAAGAATTTTCAATCTGTTGAAAGAATATATAATTCAATGGCAACTCCCTTAATAGTATGATTGATGAAGTTCATGTGGTAGTTGTTGATGAAGACGAAAAATTTGTTAATAACATGATTAATTTGCTAAAGTCTTATGACTATAAAGGTGACATTTTAAAAAATAAATCTTGAACTTGTAATCATTGATTCTATGATACTACTAAATTTTGTGTGATTTTTTTTATTTATAAGATATTTAATTAATATGATTTTTTAATTTCATTTATGATTTAAGCATCTATCTCTTTTTAGAATTTAATTACATATCTTGTAAATCTTGGGTTTTTGTTTTTCTTGTTGTCATAACACAATTTTTATATTATTATATTTGTTTTACTAGTTAATAAATGAGTTTTACATGGTTACAAAGAGTCTAATTAGATTCTCTATTTTTTATTCTTGCTATAAGCAGATCATACATTCAATTAGCTTCTATGTACTGAGAGGGACATAATTTTATGTTAATTTTAATGATTTAATCAACTTATATTTGGATTTTACTCTTGATATTTTAAGAAAAAGAAAAAAATATTTTTTATTAATTGATGTGAGGAAAAAATTAATTAGACCCCTCAATAATGACTTTCAAATATGCATATCTTTAATTTATACCAATTTATATATCATTTTAAAAAATAATTTTGTTAGACGGTAAAGATAAAAAATTAACATAATGGGAAGAAAGATAAAGAGCAAGACAAGGACAAGATAAAATTTGATTTTGGCTAAGTGTCAATGAGATAACTTTTTTCGTCTTTTACTAAATTTAGATTAAAAAAAAAGTGGAGATATTTGATCTTCATAAAATAGAAACATTTCTTGTCCTTCTTTAAATTAAAAATTGTCCTCTTAATTTTAATGAGATATTACTATTTTGTTATTCAATAAAATAAATTGCATCTCCTAAAGAGTTTTTATTAGATTATTTTTTTATTTTTTTCTTAATTTGAAATGAAAAATTGAATCTTGCTTATTGATTACTTGCTAAATTATTTTCATGGCTCAATCTTGATGGTCATTTTATTACTTTCTATATTTAAATTTATGAAGACAATAGACAATTTTCATAATATTTGAGAGAATTGGTAAAGTTATAATTAACTTGTATAAAATTATCTTTAAATGGTGATTTCTTTTTGAATTATTTTACTATACCAAAAGGGCATATAAGTGAAAATTTTAGTATAGTTTATTTTGGTGTTTTATGACTTTTTGATTTTTCAATTAATTTGTTATTATTCATTTATTGTTCTATATTCAAGGTGCATTAAATCATTTTGACTTGAATTTCCTTGCTAGCTATTTTGTAGGTACCATGTAATTCAAAGGCATAAAGCAAGTAATTTGATATTATTAATAAAATTAATTATTAACAATAGAAATAATACTTTAATTTATTGGCATGAAAAAGATACATAGCAAAATATGATAGGAAAAGGAAGTTTCTTTTTTTCTCTTTTCAGCTTTTAGAAACTTCTGAAATTCAAAATCAACGCCTAAATAATAAATCATTTCATTTTTATATTATAATAACAATAAATCTAGTGTAACCCCATAAGTGGGGTCAAGGACAAGAATATGGTGTATGCAGATCTTACCCCTTTAGAGAAGGTAGTGATATTATTTTTAATAGACACTCAACAAAAACTGGTTGATAAAGATAACAATAACAACAAGCATGAACAACAACAAAAAATATAATAGTTGAGGATAAATAATCAATTGATAGAAATAAGAATTTAAGAAAATAAAAAATCAAACTAATACTAGTACCCGGAAAAGTAAAAGTAAAACATCCGAGTACAGATTAACCTTCTATCTGATTCCTCAATCTCCACATACTTCTATCAAGGTTCATATTCTCATTGAGAAAAAGTTGTATCATGTCCTACCTAATTTTTGGATTTTTAGTCTAAATGTAAATGAAAAATGGAGAAAAGTAAATGGAGGAAAAGTGAAATGTAGGTTCACTTTATAAAAGGAGTGTTCTCCCACATTAGTTGGAGAAAGAAAAATTCTTGTGCTTAAATAAAAAAGCACCCCTTTATGTGGAGAGTGAGACAATAAGAAGAAAAGTCTCGCGTCGTCGTCGCCGCTTGCTCGGCTCGTCTTCGACTTCGAATTTGGATTTGAATTTGTCAAATGATCTATCATTTGAAACTTGAGAGTTAACGATATTTTATTCCAAAAATTTGATAAAAAAATATTCTCCATTTGTGGACTCACCGAGAATGCGTGGAGGCATATCACAACATACCTCGAAGGAACGCGACCCTTCAAGGCACTGTTTGAAAGCAAACAATAACATGTATGAAAAGGTCTCCATATGCAAATACATATGGGCTCCGCAAGTAAGGAAGTACATTCTGTTTTTGCAAAACAGTGTCATGCGGTCATATGTAGGCCACCTATGAGCACAAGTGGGGTCTGTACGTTGGCGATGGTCTGAAGCAATGCATCTATTCAAGAACTATTGCTTTATTTTTTAAGCTAAGAACTTCATCATTAACTAGAAAAAAGTTTTTTAAAGATTAAGTCTTTACAGTTAGTATTCTAAAATACTAAAGTATTTTTCAAAGCTTGAAAATAAAATGACGAATGAAAATGACAACAATTTGATTCACTTGTGAATGGTGTTTTTCCAACAGCAACCAATGTTATGTCATTAAGTTGTTCAGATGTTGCTCTATAAATGGCAATGATAGAGAAGCCGAGAAAATATTATGGTGTGAACTTTAAAGAATGGCAGCAAATGATGTTCTTTTGGATGACCAAACTTAAAATGAAAAGGTACACAAGTAAATATCCTACTGTTTTTTAAGAAGAAAAGTTTGAAAATCAAATGTGCGGTTTGATAAATCTCGTGATTTGTCTCAAGATAGAAGAAGATAATGAGTTAAATGAGAAATCATCAATGATGATTACAAATCCTGTTAAGGATGATGCTCCAAGTAATAAGAAGAGGAAGAAGTCTTGTGTACTAGAGAAAGAGCAGAATAAGAAAACATTCAAAGGCAAGTGCTATAATTATATTGAAGTTGTCCACAAAGCTCTAAATTGTTAATTTTTGAATAATAACAAGAAAAGAAACCAGACAAATATGTTGGAAGCAACTGGAAAGATTGAAAATAAGTGTTCTATGATCATTGAATGTAATCTAGTTAAAACTCCAAATGAATGGTGGTTTGATTTAGGAGCCCCTAGACATGTTTATGGAAATAAAAAAGCTTTTGCTACTTATGATACCGTTAGTTCCAAGGAAGTTAATCTTTATGAAAATAATGCAACAATCAAGGTTGAAGTAAGGGGAAAGATATTCCTAAAAATGACTTCCAATAAAATATTGACTCTCAACAATGTTCTCAATGTTCCTACTATTAGGAAGAACTTAGAGTTGACAACACTTCTCATTAAAATGGGTTAAACTGTGTGTTTGTTTTAGAAAAAGTTATAATAATAAAGTATGAAATGTATGTAGGAAAGGCCTACCTCAATGAGGGACTTTTCAAACTTAATGTAATGGCTATTGAAATGAACAAAGCTTAGGCTTCTTCTTACATGTTTGAGTCAAATGAATTGTGGCAAAGTTATTTAGGACATGTCAATTACAAAACTTTACGAAAACTGATTAGTTTTGAAGTTTTACCTAACTTTGAGTGAAATAATTAAAGTGTCAAAAATGTGTTAAATCAAAGTATGCTAAGAATCCATATAGTTTTGTTGAAAGGAATTTCAATCCCTTAGACTTAATTTACATAGACATTTGTGATATGAAGTCAACACCATCTCATGGTGAAAAAAATATTTTGTAACCTTATTGATAATTGCACTAGATATTGTTGTATTTATTTACTACATAGTAAGGATGAAGTAATAGAAGCATTTAGGCAATATAAAACTGAAGTTGGATGAAAAGATTAAAATAATGAGAAGTGATAGGGGTGTAGAGTATGAATCTCCTTTTATAGAGATATGTTTGAAAAATGGAATTTCCCATCAAATAACTTTCCTATATTTACCTCAATAGAATGAAATTATGAAAAGAAAAATCGAAGGAAATAATGAATGTTTTACTTATAAGTTCAGGTTTACCACAAAATTCATGAGGCAAAGTTATCCTTATAGCAAATCGAATACTCAATAGAGTTCCCCATAGCAAGACACAATCAATTTCCTATGAGAATTGGAAAGAAAGAAAACTCAATTTAAAATATTTCAAAGTATGGGGGTTTCTAGCCAAAGTTCAAGTTCCAATACCCAAAAGAGTGAAAATAGGGCCAAAGGCTATTGATTGTGTTTTCATTGTATATGCTACAAATAGTAAAGCATGTCAATTTTTGATTTATAAATCCAAACGTCTGGATATCCATGATAATACGATAACTGAATCAGATAATGCTAAGTTTTTTTTTTAACATATTTATTCATATAATACTAGACATAAATAGCCAAGTGAAGGGACTAAACGGCCTAGGGATAAGCCTAGGAAGAGTGTACTTAATGAAGAAAATACAAGGCGTAGTAAATGACAAAGAACGGTGACTTCCTTCAGATCAAATTTTGTAACATTTCTTCTTAAAAATGAGCCTCAAACATACAAAGAAGCAATGTTGTCTGTGGACTCATCTTTTGAAAAGAGGTTGTCAATATTGAGATTGATTCAATCGTGAGTAACTATACTTGGAAGTTGGTTGATCTTCCTTCAGGAAATAAACTTTTAGGTTCTAAATGGATCTTCAAAAAGAAAATAAAAGTTGATGCTACTATTGGCAAATACAAGGCAAGACTTATTGTGAAAGACTTTAGGCAAGAATAAGACCTTGATTATTTTGACACATAGTTACCATTACAAGGATAACATCCATTCAGATATTGGTTGCACTAGCGGTAGTATATACTTTTGAAGTACATCAAATGGATGTGAAAAATAGCTTTCTTATATGGAGAATTAGAGAAAGAAATCTACATAGAACAACCTAAGAATTTTATAATTCCTAGTAAGGAAAGAAAACTGTACAAACTTGTTAAGTCACTATATTGACTCAAGTAAGCACCAAATAGTGGCATGTACAATTTGACAAAACCATGTTGGCAAATGAATTTATGATAAATGAGTGTGATAAATGTGTTAAAATTAAAGATACCTCAAATCACAAAGTCATTGTTTATTTGTATGTGGATGACATATTAATCATCGGTACAGATATTTCTGGAATAAATGATACAAAACAAATGCTTAAGAGCAAGTTTGATAGAAAATACCTTGGAGTTGCTAATGTGATCTTAGGAATAAGAATTCATAGAAATCCACAAAGGTTGGCATTGTCACAGTTTCATTACAACAAAAAAGTACTTGATAAATTCAGGTATTTGGATTTTAATATTGCCAAGACACCGTTGGATGTGGCTTTCCACTTTGAAAGAACGACGGTGAAAATGACTCACAATTAGAGTATGCAAAAGTGTTGGAAAGTTTAATATATATCAAGAGTTATATGTGACCAGATATAACATGTATTATTAGCAAATTGAGTTGGAACCACATAATCCTAATTAAACTCATTGGGAGGCAAATAAAAGAGTTTTGGAGTATCTAAAACATACTTAAGACTATGCTTTGTATTATAACAAATATCATGTGGTAATTTAAGAATATAGTGATGCAAATTGGATCACCAGATTAAATGAAGTAAAATCCATGAGCGGATATGTATTTACTTTAGGTGGAGGAGCAGCCTCTTGGAAATTATCCAAACAGATATGTATTGCCCACTCTATAATAAAATCTAAATTATCGGTCCAAACCTTTGGCACCAATATGCATTTACCGTGAGAGCCAAGATATGATAGATAAGACAAGGAGCATGATGTGTAATGGTAAATCTTGTCATATAAGATGGAGGCATAATACCATTAGAGAAATACTCTCTAGTTGAATTATCACAATTGAGTATGTGATATCAGAAAATAATATGTTGGATGCCCTAACAAAATGCCTATCTAGAGAGAGAGTTGAGAAATCGTCGAAGGGAATGAGTTTACGGCCTAGGACAAGTCATCACTGCAATATCTCTACCTAGTAGACTGGAGATCCCAAGAGCTAAGTTTAAGGATATCAAACAAAGTTATGTCTAGCGGTTCAACAATGTCACTTAACACATTTTCACGATGAAGACAACGTTCAAAAAACATGGATAAGTCTTATGGTTTAAAGCTTTTTAATAGTTTCTAAGTTTGGCAAGTTCGATGAAATAGTTTGATCTATAGGATTAAATGTTTAGGAATCACCTATGTGAGAGTAAAGTGGAATTCTCTTCAAGGAGAATGACAGTAAATACCTATTCTTAAGCTCTCATGAAACCAAAAAGTGTTCATGGTTGAAATGAATCAAATTGTGAGAACCATAAATGGTAAAAGGATAATTGTATGACTTGTGTTGTTGTCATGACCCAAAAACTAAGGGTCATGATGGCACTTATCATGGAAAGCCTTTATAAGTAAACCAATCACCCAAACTAATATGAATTGAGAAAAACAACACCAAATCCTAAGGTAAGGCTTCTAGAGTGAAGTTAACCACACATATACAATAATAGAGAAAAAATTATATAACTATAATATCATAAATCACCCTAAAATCTGGTGTCATAGTGTAAAAACCAACTTAAGTACATCTCGAAGTCAAAATATACAACTAATAGTCTAAAAATGAACATAATCTATCTCTAAATACAAAATGAGACAAAAATAAGATAAGAAGGGATAGAAGATTGATTTTGAAAGCATAGATCGACTGCTACCTTAAAATACTCTAAGCACCACTCGAGATCAGCTACTGCATGGTGCACTTATACCTGGATCTATACATAAAGGACACATTAGGAATGAGTACGGTCTACTTGTACTCAATAGGTATCATAGGATGACGGAGCAAAGTAGAAAATGAAGTGTACAAAATACACATTATGGGAACATTACCTGTAATCAGAAACATCCCAAATAATAGCCCACACTTTCTCCATTAATAGTTCTAAGATATCACATATATACCAACTCCAAGTACTGAAAGGAAAAACATAGAATAGATAGACATCAATCAAGCACAAAGCATAATCATAGAAGATGCATAATGTATAAGATCCAATGAGGATGATAATAATGATGATGATGATGATGTAATATGTTCGAGGTTGTCGCATGACCTATATTTCATTACAATCCAAGACTATCCCTTAGTCATAACACGATGCTTAGTGTCACAAGTGACCCCTAGCTAACCCATGGCTTGGCATAAGCTATGAAAACTGAAGAAAAGCAACAAAATAGTGAGCATAAGATAACTAAAATAAACTGATAGTGAATAACAACTAAATCAATACTAATACTATCTGAATTACTCAAAGAAAACTGAAAATCAAACATTTCTCTGTCTGTCTGAAAGCCTCTAAATTATGACGAGTTGTTGGTACAAGTCCCCAACTAAATTTGACTAGCTAAAATAAATGAATATGCTTAAAATAAATAACTAATAACTAGTCCTCGACTGATGAGGACTCACCAAGACTATAATTGAGTGCCCACATGGATGTGCCAAGAATGGTCTGAGTACTAAGCGTTTGAACCTATATTATGAGATAATCTAATGCAAAGAAGTATACGACCAGTACTTTGAATGTATTGAGTATGAGAGATGAAAAATAAGCTGATATACATATATACAGAGCATGAATGTATGAATGATGAAAATCGAATGCAAGGCCACATATAAATGTATGTTGTGTATTTGAATAACTAAATAACTGAATACTAAATACTTGGTCATGCAAACCTAAACTGGACATAATTTGAATACTAAACTGAGGACCGTGGGAGCTAACTCTTAACCGACATATCCCAATCTGGGCTAATCGGGGTCAAACCTATAACCCTAATTGGAAGGGTGCCAGTACCTTGCCAAGGATACCAACACTGGCTGGCGTGGATCCACTAAACTAATGTCTCGAAGGACAAGGGTGTCAGTGCTCTACTGCCGAGTAGCCCCTCATAACCTATGGTAGAGCCATAGTTATAGAACTTAGGGACTTCTACTAAAGGTCTCAGCCCTCAATTAGTGGGTGAGTCTTTATCCCTGCATTTGCTCAATTCTAAGTACTAATCCCAACTAAACTAACATAAAATTCTAACTGAGATGTAAACTGGTAACTGATATGATCAATCATGGTTTTTGAATATGTAATACATACATAATATGGAGATCATGAGTATAAAACTGATACATGTTTAATCTCCTAGGTATCGGGTGTTCATAACCCACCAACTCTTACTGATGTAATTAAACATGATGGTATTCACTAAGCATGATAAGATAATTTCTTAATTTAAAGCCAACAACGCAACAAATTAAAATAATAGGGAAAGTCATGTCCTTATACAAGGAAATTCACTAATCTCATGGAAATCACATGCTCATAGTCACACTCATAAATGGGGAAAGTTAAGAGATTCATATTTGACCTAGAACTCAATTAAAGGAAAAAAAGAATTGCACTTGTAACTTTAAGAAGTTCTTAGGACTTAGTGAGTGGAAAGGGACCGACTGATGAAATATCACATACCTGAAAACAAACTACTTGGACAAACTTATTGAAACTTGAACTTGCTTTAGATGAACCCTAGTTTGGCGTTCGAGAGGAGAAATCGCTTGTTTTGCTCTGTGTTCATAAATTTGTTATAATAGGTTAGTATAATGTTTTCCCTTAATAACTGATGTTTTAGAGGGCTTAAACGACGTGGGTTGGATTAAAATGGGGTGGAATTTACCAAAGGGCCCTCGTTAAAACATGCAAGAATTTTTGTTCCCAGTCGTCACGGCTCAACCTATGATTCCTACCTTCTAGCCATGAGTCATGGTCTGAGTCATGACTTGAGATTATGAGGTTGGGCTCTTCACTATAAAGGTGGTGACTCCCCTCCTAATGACTCGTATGGTATGACTACGAGTCATTGAGAGTAGTCATATTCTAAGACTCAGTTTCTGTGTTTTTTTCTGTTAAGGTGATGAGGCCACCTAATAACTCATCGTCACTAATAACAAGTCGTAGGGACTAGTCATTACCCCTCGGCTAAAGTTTGAGGTCTTCACTGAAGTGTCAATTTCTCATATGCAATGACTCATTACGTCTGGTGATGACTCGTTACCAGGTCATTGTCGTTGGCTGTGTGATAGTCCCTTAGGAATTTCTCTATAACTTTTTGTCATGACATCAGATTAAGGTGAGACTTGTAGACTTGGAAAACTAATTTTATGGCCTATCTTTTGATGGGCTTAGAACTCTAAAACTTGAGGTATTAGATGTATACACCTATCAAGCTCTTCTCACGAGGTAGGACCCATATGGAGCTCACAACTATATGCAATTCAATAACCAATACCAATACCAATACCAATCCAATATCCAGAACTCCTCTCCGGCACATGATCTTTGATAAAGGGTTTATAAAGATGTCACATTTTCTGTCAGAAAAAAACAGTATTTCCACGGTGGTACCAATGCCTCATAAAAGTATATGATATAAGTATGTAATGCTCATAATCAAACCAGAATAAGAATTTCAAAATCCAACCAATATACCAAGCATGTGAGCTAAAAATCCACTCATTAAGCTAACCATACATAATCTAATAAAATCCATATAACAGTAGAGTAAGATATGTAATAATATGTCATTGATACCATGTAAATCCCAATGCGGACAATTTCCACAAACAAGAAAACAACTAATATATAAATACCAGGCCAACAACATCATATAAGACCCGCATAGTTACACATAGCAACTAATGTCTCAAAAAGTCCAGATAACAACAACGTAGCCCCCCACACGAGCACAAAATAGTAATAACAACATTTTTATGATTAGTACTCATACCCATAACATGTTTTTATATCATTATTAACTACCCATTCCAATCTGAAGAAAGTTAAGTCATAACCTACCTCTAATTAAGAAAACCAAATCCAAATGTCTTCAACACAGACCCTTCACCTCATTTACAGACTCAAAATTAACTAAAACATACAAATATAGAATCTACTTGTCAAAAGAAAGCAAATGGTACATATATTGGCCATTTTTGATACGGTATCAAAGTGAAACCCTGAAATAGATATTTGAAAAAGAAGGGTAAACTTGGAATTTTAGTTCATAAATATATTACCCATGATTAAAGGAACTCATAGAAGAAAACCCAAGTGAAAATAGGTTGAAATTGGAGTTTAAATCTAAGAAATACTAATTTAGGTCTTTTGGGCCAAAATTTCCAAATTTCACTTTTGAAATCATGATTTAACAAGCTTTAGGTGACAAGAATTGAATAAGAGTGATTGAATAGCAGTTTGGAGCTCATCCAAGCTTGAAAATGGAAGAAATTGCTAAAAAACTCTAAAACCAAAGCTAGAAGTCTTAAAAATGGTGGAAAATTGAGAATAATATATTTATCTATTGTACCAGCTGTAATCACTTAAGCGACTAAATAATCTCTTAAGATATAATCTTTTAAGTGATTAAATGGTTGTTTTAGCTACCAAATAGTTGCTTAAGCAAAAATAGGTCAACTCAGCAGGGCCGCTTATGAGGCCCCTTGGTCGCTTAAGTGATTGGAACACCTTAGTTTGGCCAGTTAAGCGGCATTGCTTAAGAGACCATAGGGTCACTTAAGCGACTACCTCAGCTTGTGATGCACTTGCAAACTTGGAATATTTCCAAATTTCCGATAGGGCCCTCGGGATTTATTGGAAATCTCTAGAATGCAAATAAGATATGATACTAGACTGAATTTGACGTTTCAGATCAATGGTGATATCATATTTTTTTAAAAATATTATTTTCACAAAATTAACCTTCGAGACTTAATTTTACAACTTTTCAAACTGAGGTCAAAATGAGATACCAAAGTCGTAAAATACACCAACTATGTTACCAACCTAAAATTAGCGTTTTAGATCTACTGACACATTTTATTTTTTCATCTGACTCGCGGAACAATGAATATTGACCAAAGTCAACTATAAGGTCTTTTTAACCTCTAAAGACCACAAATTCACACAAAATGCATCAAAATGTATTGGGAACCGTGGAAATTATCCCCATACCTCAAAAACATCATAAAGCAACCATAGGGAGGGGTAAAAATGTTCAAATCATATAAAAATGAATACTTTACAAAAATCAAGTCATTACAGTTGTCTAGGTGTATATTAAAATTCAACAGTTCAAAGATATCACATTTATCGATTGGCTGAGTGCATCTGGTACAAGTTCAATACGAAAATTTCAAAGGAAAACCTACTTACCCAGAATCAATTATTCTTTAATTGTAGATTATATACTTTTTCGTATATTTTTTGATGAAATATCCATTCCTTATTCATGTTAGGGATTATTGGGTTCTAGTGAAATGTGAATGGAAAATGAAGGGAAAGTGAAATGCATGTTCACTTTATAAAAAAAGTATTCTCCGACATTGGTGGAAGAAAATAAAATTCTTGTTCTTAAATATAGAAGCACTCCTACATTTGAATAGTGAGGCAAAAATAAGACAAGCCTTGTGTGTCGTTGTTGCTCACTTGACTCGGTTTCGGCTTCAGCTTCAACTTCGAACTTGGATTTGGATTTGTAAATTTATCTATAGAGAGATTATCTATTTGGAGAAATTCATTTGAAGCTTGAGATTTAAATATGTTTGAATCCAATAATCTAATATGAAAATATTCTCCATTTGCGAACGCACATAAACATGTACAAAAACATGTCACAACGCACCTCGACGGGATGCGACCCTTTGAGGTATTGTTGGAAAGCAGAAAAATGACATGTGAGTTTAGGTTACCATATGTTTATGCATATGGGATCTGTAGATAAGGAAGTACATTTTGTTTTGACAAACAGCGACCTTCGACCGTATTTAGACCACCTGCAAGCGTAGGTCGGTGTTAATCTAAAACAATGTATCTAAAATATTCAATTAAATTCTCTTTCATAAGTATTTTTGTCAATCTTATTTCTTCCATATCTTGTCTCCAATATTTTAAATACTCATAGTCTATCATTTTATCCTAAAGTAGTTGTGATACTGCAAATTTCTTTGTAATAATTTATTATAATTATACTATATCTGATATTAAAATATAGGTTATCTATTTTGTTAATTATCCTGTCTTTTTCGTCTATGAATAATTCTATGTTTAAATCATATTCTAAACTGTCTTTTAATTCTAGTTGTTTTATGATTTTATTTATCCAAATTAATCTTTCTTTTAATTGTTCTCTTCCTTTTCTAAGCTGATTTCTATAATTAATTTCTTCATATAGCCAACTTTGTTTTTCTCTAAATCTTTGAATATATTCTAGCATTTCTTAATCTATATAATATCCATCTGAATAATTATCTAGGTAGTAGTGGTGATTGTCATCACTTAAGTATATTTCTCCTAACTCGTCTTCTATCTGGTTTATATCTAACTCTTCATCTTCAATGTTAAATATTTTTTTCCCATATTATTTTCTTTACGTCTATAATTTCTATATCTCTAAGTATGTATAAAACTAGTACTTCAAAATTATCTGTCATTTATCCGCACCCCCCTCCAATTGGTATCAAAGCCTATGCTAATTAAAGTTACGGAAGTCGTATATAATTGGATTTATTTGATTTTTATTAGTTATGATAAAATTAGATTTAGATATCCACCAAAATATTATAAATATTGTTTAGATGAATAACGTACAAAAACCACAACAATATAAAGAATTAAAACAAATAATATCTGAAAAACGTAAAGAATTAAAAATAAGGATAGAAAGACTACAGTCTAACACAATTGTCGGAGTTAGTAAAAACTCAATAAATGCACAAAAAAGAAGAAATATCAAATTTAGAATCAACAATAGATAGTCTAAAATATATATATATATATATATATATATATATATATATATATATATATATATATATATATCAACACAACCTATATACATTTAAATAAAATGAACAAAAAAGAAATTATAATAGATGAAAAAACATATGAAAATCACGAAGGATTAAAAATAAAAATAGTATTCTCTAATTTAGGAAGGAGATGTAAGAAAATAGGTGAACATTTATATTTAATGTTAGAAAAAAGAAGAATTAAAATTATAAGATAAGTTGACAGCCATGGTAAGAATAGAAAGAGAAAACGAAGAGCTAGATAGAAAAAAGGAAATAGATAAAATAAAACAACAAACCACAGAAGAAATACGAAAAATAGAAGAAACTAAAAATAGTAGGATTGCTGAATTAGAAAAAGAACTACAAATGCTAAAAGATTTGTATGAAAAAAGATAGAAAGAAAAAGAAAAAAAAAGATAAAGAACAAAAATTATTAATTGAGATAAATCAATTTAAAGAAAAATTAGAAATAAAAAATAAAGAACCAGAAACCAGTGAATTAGAAATAAATGCAATAGATGTTGAAGAAACAAATAATTATGATTCGGAAGATAGTGAAACATATGTAGAAATTCTAGAAAATATAGGAAAACTAGAAATTAATGAAAAACAAGAAGTAATTAATAAAGAAAACCTAGAACTAATAAATATAGAAGTAAATATTCTAGATAAAAATATAATATCTAGTACATCAGAAATAAAAAAAAACCAACCTATAATTACAAAAATAAGTTTAAAAGATATAATCCAAAGAATGAATATAATAAATGGATACCAAAACAAATAATTAATTAGAACTTTTTAGATTTAGACTGTGTAATAGACACATATAAAATAATAAAACTATGGGTAGGATACATGTCAAAACAATTATTAGATAATAAAATAGATACAACAAACACACCAGAATATATAGAAAAAACATTAGTAGGAACAGTAAAATTATGGTTTTTAAACCTAGCCGAAGCAAGTAAAAATGTACTAAGATCTGATAATAAAACAAAAAGAATATCAATACCTACTAAAATACTACCAACAGAAATATTGAAAAAATATGAAATAGCTATAAGAGAAGAATTTAGTAGTATAACAATAGAAGAAGAAGAGCAAAATAAAGAGAAAGATACGAATAGGAATTTAATATTAAAATTAGCAATTTGTAATATGTGCTATATAGATGAGTATACGTGCGCATTTAAAGAATATTATTATAAAGGAACATATAATATAGAAGAAAGTAAAGAAATATAAT
>NC_061119.1:49598427-49664311 GCF_002878395.1 Capsicum annuum
AAAATTTTTACAACAATGGTATAGAAATCTATGTGAAAAATATAGAGAAGAAATAAAAATGGAAAAAAACATTAATAAGAAATTTAGCATGTTGCAAAGATAAAATAGCACCTCAATTTGGATGTGAAGAAAGATAGTATAAGAAAAGAAAAAGACATAAGAAATATAAGAAATACAAAAAATCAAAATATAAATATAAGAAACCAAGAAGAAGATATTATGTAAAAAATTATAAACATAAAAGACCATATAGAAAAAAGAAATCTATAAAAGAATGTACTTGTTATAATTGTGGAAAACTAGGACATTTAGCTAGAGATTGTAAATTTCTAAAAAACCTAAAAAATAAACAAATATCAGAAATATAAATAGCAAATACAGAATATATGCAGATAGATTAAATAGATTATGAATTAGAAAGTGAAGATAGTATATATGAAATTTTGAAAAATAAAACAGATAATGAAATAGATAGTGAATTAGATGAATCAAATGACTGAAGAAGATATAAAAGTGAACAAAATAACTGAAGAAGATATAAAAATAATAACAAAGGAAGAATATTTAAATGAAGAAGGAACAGATCAAAAATAATATTTGACAGTAATATATTTGACAAAATAAAAGGAAAAGAATTAGACTTAAGTGTAGAAAAATATTTAAAATACCAACAATAAAAAATATATTTAGTAGAAAAAAGGAAGAATACTACGTAGTAAGCCAAAACGAACATGTAATAGACTGCAGATATGCAAAAGGAAGAGCTAGTATACCACTAGTAACAAAAAGAATAATTAATAAAGAAATAAACGACATAAAAAGTAAAGACCCAATAAAATATGTACACCTTGGAAGAACAGAGATATTAATAAAAACATGTTTTAGAGAAGGAATAGATACACCAATAGAATTATATTTAGCAGATGATGGAATTATAAAACCTATAGAAAAAAGTATAATAACAGCCATAAAAGGAAATTTAATTTACTAAAAGTTTAAATTTATAATAAGTACGGATTATTCAGTAGCAATAACAGATAAAAATATAGATAAATCATTAGTATTATATTGAAAAATATCAGGAATAGAACTAACCCCACGAAGTAAAACATTTATAGCAAGATGTAAAAATCTATATGTATTAACAACAAAACATAAAATAAAAGGAAAAAATAAAATAAATAAAATACAAATAGAAAGTCCTTTTGAACAATTTATAAAAACAATTGATGATAATGATTATAGTTACAAAGACATAAAGATAGAAGAAGATTTAGAAATAATAAATGATAGAATAAGTACAACAAAAATAATAGCTCATGAAAAAACAAAATCATCAAGCTCATAAAAAAGAACAAGTTATGAAACAACTTCAACAGTTAATTTAAATCAATAATATATAACAGGAACAATAAATGAAAAAGAATATTTAGTACTTTTAAACACAGAACAAGAAGAAAATTATATAGCAAAATATCTAGTAAAAAGTGAAGAAATAAAATCTAATAGTGATATATGCCCAGATCTACCAAGGAGTCTAATAAACATTAAAGATACGGCAGAAAAAGAAATAATAATAGGAGTTAGAAAAATAAAAATAGAATTTGAAATAAAGGAAGAAATGCAAAAAGCAGACATAATATTAGGAATAAAATGGTTAGAACAAGTACAACCATACAATAGAGAACATACACAATTATCTATAACATATAATAAAGAAAGATTATTCATAAAAAAAACTTTAACATGATATAAAAATATATGTACTTGTAGAACTAATAGTATAAGGATATTATAATAGGTATTATACACCTATGATAGATAAAGGAACAGAAGCAAACTTATGTAGATACAACTGTTTATCAGAAAGTAAATGGGATAAATTAAAAACACCAATAGTAGTCAAAAGATTTAATAATGAAGGAAACTTAATTACATATAAAGCTAAAAATGTAAAAATACAGATATGGGATAAAATAATAACAATAGAAGAAATCTAAAATTATGAACTAACATCAAAAGATATGCTTTTAGGAATTTCATTTTTAGATAAATTATACCCACATATAATAAATAAAATAAATTGGTGGTTTACAACACCATGTAAATAAAAAGTAAGAGCAAAAAGAATTATTAATAAAATAAGAAAGAAAACTGATTGGATAGAAGGAAGTGAAAAAATTACACAAAATTAGAAAATATAAAAAATTCAAAAGACACAGTAGAACTAGTTGTATTTTCGATAAATAAAAAAGAAATAACTATATTTTCAATAGATAAGGTAGAAATAATAAAAAAAAAATTAAGACAATTATATAGTGAAGATCTATTAAAAGGATGGGAAAAACATAAAACTACTATAAAAATTTAATTAATAGATAAAAATAGCATAATAACTCAAAAATCATTAACATATAATTTTGAAGATTTAAAAGAATTTAAAATGCATATTGATGAATTATTAGGAAAACAGTATATACAAAAAAAAATAGTAAACACAATAGTCCAGCATTTATGGTAAATAAACAAAAAAGAGGAAAAAGTAGAATGGTTATTGATTATAGAAATTTAAATGCAAACATTATGACATATAACTATCCAATAACAAATAGGATATTAAAAATAAGACAAATATAAGGATATAACTATTTTAGTAAATTTGACTGTAAATCAGGTTTTTACCACTTAAAGTTAGAAAAAGAATCTAAGGAATTAACCATATTTATGGTACCACAAGGATTTTATGAATGAAATGTATTACCATTTGGATATAAAAATGCACCAGGTAGATATCAACATACTATGGATAGTTATTTTAAACAATTACCTAATTGTATAGTATAGATAGATGATATACTACTATATACAAAAACTAAAGCGGAACATTTAAAATTATTAGAACAATTTACAGATATAATAGAAAAATTGAGAATAAGTTTAAGTGAAAAGAAAGCCGAAATTATGAAAAGCCAGATAGAGATTTTAGGAATACAAATAGAAAAGTGGAGTAAAAATGCAACAACATATAGTACAAAAAATAATAAATTTAAAAGAAGAATTAGATACCAAAAAAAATTACAATTATTTTTACGATTAGTAAATCAAGTAATAGAATATATATCAAAATTAGAAGAAAACCTAAAGCCTTTACAGAAAATATTTAAAAAGGACGTAGAATACAATTACAACGAAGATGATAAATAACAAGTCCAGAAAATAAAAATACTTTGTAAAGAATTACAAAAATTACAATTCCCAGACGAAGACAAAAAATTTATATATATAGTAGAAGTAGATGCAAGTGAATATAGTTATGGAGGAGTACTTAAATATAGGTACGAAAATGAAAAATTAGAACATCACTGCAGATTCTACTCAGGTACGTTTAATGAAACAAAAATAAAATGGAAAATAAATAGAAAAGAATTATGTTCGTTACATAAATGTTTATTAACATTTGAACCATATATTGTATATAAAAAATTTATTGTGAGAACAGATATTACCCAGGTTTGATGGTGGCTAACAAAGAAAAAACAAAATTCAGTTACAATGAAAGAGATTCAAAGACTAGTATTGAATATATTAAATTTTACATTTACAATTGAAGTAATTAGTACTAACAAAAATGTTATTGAAGATTACATATCAAGACAAAGCTACACAGACTGGTATAATAGAAGATGATGCTTTAGAAAAGATACTCAAAACCCTAACTACGCTTTCAATGAAAGTGGACAGTGTGGGTAATGAAATAGAAAAGCTAAAGACTAATGAAGTTAAACTGAAGTCTGAAGCCACAAATCAGCTAACTGAGCAGTGTGCAGAGCTATGTCGATCGGAAGACATTAAAATTCCAGAGCTATGTTGATCGGAAGACATTAAAAGGAGACGTTGGGACACTCCATAAAACCTATAACGTTTATTAATCTACAATTGCAGGTACAAGCAAAGGAGTTAGTGGAAAAAGATACCAGAACACGAACATGAATAAGATATTTGAAAAACCATTTATACCAAAAGCATAAAAAGACTTCTTGTACATACCCCCACAAATTACCACATATCGAGATAGTTTGAATCAAGATAAAACAACTTATAACCATATAGCCCGAGGATATATAGAAAATATCTACAAAGTACAAACTTTTCTAAACCTTAACCCCAGAGCTACAAATACCCAAGAACCAAACAAAAACTACATAACCTAAAAATTCCAAGGTTACAACAAGCTAATCGCACTACCCAAAACCAACCCAAGCTTAATAAAAACTTGTTTCGACTATGGCTTATTAAATACCGTATAAACCTAAGATGGAGAAGAACTAATAGCTATAGAAGAATTACATAAAGTATTCACCACCTATAAAAGAGTAACCAAAGGAAATCTATTTTATATAAAGTTTTATACTGCACCAGCAGAGATATTATACGACGAGATCAAATCAGTTATACAAATTGTAAAAATAGGATTAACTAGAGATATGATTATAGCGGAAGATATCATGCAGCATCCAGAGATACCCAAAATCAAGATACCTGATTTTTATGCAAATAAATGACTTATTGGAATAGCTATAATTATTCAAGAATTAGCAAATAATTATATCAATGGAAACCACTATGGATCTATTATTCAAGATACCATAACATGATTTATTCAAATTCAAGAGAACTACGACAAACAGATATGGAAGATGTCAGACAATGGATAACGTCCAGAAAAACAATCTACAGCAAGAGCAATTAGGAAAAGATTTATTTTAGATGGATTATTAACAAGATATTGCAAGGTAATTGGACACAAATATCCAGACCATCAATGTTCGAAATGTAATGGAGGAGATAATATTATCCCAGAAGTCCAGCTAGAATAAAAGAAAAAATCAACCAAGAAGATAAGAACGCTAGCTAGACAATAACAACGGAGCAATAATGAAAAAAAATAAAAGACAAACTATTAAATCATGAAAGCGACATATAGATAGTTTATTTTTTCCTTTACGTAAATAATGCATAGGAACTATTAGCTTTATAATTTTGTTGATTTTTTGGCACTTGCCATAATTGCTTTTTTGTCTTTGTAAGACTTTTTGTAAAAGATGTAATTATTAAGTAGGAAACGTATAAAGATATATTAGGATAGGTATAAAGTAAAATAATATACACACTTTCATTCTTAGGTTATAAATAGACGAGCATTTTGCTCAGTTAGAGGTAAGTCTTCATGTGTTGAAGAAAGCCTCCTTCTTTGTAAAAAAAAAACTTTTAAATATTTAATAAAAAAACAGATATATTTCTAAGCAAAAACTATGGATAAACAAAGCCCAAAATTATCAAACCTACCAAAATAGTTATATTTATTTATGATTATGAATAGCTAAATTCATAAATTCCTAACAATCATAATATGATGAAATAAGTTCATGTTAGTTACTTTATAGTAGAATTATTCAAAAAATAGCATGTTAAGAAGTTTACTAGCAAAGTGGAAAAGGAGAAAAATTCCTAAGAACTATGCCATCCTAAAGGTGAAATCGGTGAGGCAAGAAAGCCGTGATAGAGGAGTAGCCAGAGTAGAGGCGCTGTTTAAGGGAAAAGTATCTAGATTACCATGCTAATAGTGACCGAAGAACATGTTATTTAAGAATAATCTAGTATATAGTAATCTAAAATAATCATATTTTGTTATGTGTATGATTGAAGGGAATATTTTGAAAAAGCATCATATGAAAAATGAATACTTATTTATTTGACGAAATGGTAGATAAATTTAAAATACTTGTTTTGTATGTACTTAAGGATGTAGAAATTATAGATATAAGAAAAATCATATTGAAAAAAATATTTGATAAATATTTTATGACTAGAATAAATTACATACCTCACCTACCGAACTACTCTTATAAATACTTACATATCAAACCTACACATCAACCATGATAAATTACAAATATTGAAAAATGAATATAAAATATATATAATTAATAAAAATAAATTTAGAAAAATATATGAGAACCAAAGATATAAAATATATATACGTCACTTTATGTATTGTCAGTTAGTAGTATACTATCTATAAATAACATGCACCATGACAACTTCTTTTGAAAGTGTCATGTCAAAACATTCATCGTAAATGAAAAAAGAAAAACACTTTCATTGTAAACTATTAATAATAATTATGATAAAAGTAATGCCTTTTTTCTAGAAAATGTACTTTGTCAATTTGCAGCTCAGTATTCTAAAACAACTGATGACTGTTTTGTTGGCTTATTATTTTATCGTGGTTCGCACTATTGTTGTCATACATAGTGATGCTTCTGTATTTAATCATAATATATATAATATATGAGACATGTAATAACAGAGATTCATAAGACTTTCTATTGATATTTTTATTTTTAGTTGTATTAGTCGTCTTATCAATGTCAAAATATAAAATATCATTACAAGGATAATAGATTAGTTCTATGAGAATATTAAAATTTATTGATAAATCATTTTCTCTTTGCTAAATCTTCTAAACTTATAGTTGCATATTTATGAAATAAGATTATCTCAAAAAAGTTATCCTAATCCTTATTTAGTGTTTGTTGTCGACAAATTTTATATTTGAATTTGAAATTAATTTTTTTGTAATATATTCCTATATGATTTTTTATTCTATAATTCAAGTATTTATACTAAATAATATCGTACATAACATTATTATGGGCATATCTAATATTTTACATATCGAATATGATGTAAGATTATAAGTTGATTTATTGTGCAATTACATAAACTGGTGTATGGCAATATAACCTGATAATTTCACATCCAATGTCAATGCTCTCCAAAGGAAAGCAAAAAATTGTTGTGACGATACTCAATGTCCATTCACCGGACATGCTTAATTTTCAACTCTTAGCTTGAGTTGTGGCTTTAGATATAATTTCACTCGGTAAGTATTTATTCTGTCTTCCACTTATCATGTCCAATGTAGGTAAAGTCAATTATTGTAATTAATACATTATAAAATTAACTATAAAATTCAGTATTAATCTGTCATCAAATAATGTGTAGATAATTGAGTTGCTTATAATCCATCGTTAAATAGCATTAATAATGACTTTCATTATTTGACAACATAAATTATTAAAAGGTAATTTCTAATTTTGTATGATAAATGGTTGTTTTTAATATTACTGTTATAATGAATCGTTACTTTACTGAATAGTCAAACTAATTATTCACATAATGTATAATGTAATTTAATTCTAATTGATACCTTCTTGAAATAGTTATACAGTTGTGTGGGATGAACACAACGAACTTGTAATAAAGAAGGCTTTTGACGAAGGAGCTTATCTTTACCTTAAAAAGCCATTTGATAAAGGCATTATGAAATACATGTGAAAATTTATAGTAAGAGAAAATAAAAAGTGAGAAAGCAAGACAAGGGTTTAAAAATAATAAAAATCAGATGAATAAGATCGTTAAGCAAAAGAACTGCACAGAATGGTCTGAGGCTCTTCATGCAAAATTCATGGAAGTTGTACAATTAGCTGGTGAAGGAAGTAAGTTTACTTCACTATTAATTAAATTTTATGACAATTCTCTTAAATGGAATGATATGGACAGTGAAAGTTTATACTTATAGCCAATGTTAACTTGTTTGAAATTAAGACATTGATTATTGTATTTACATGTTCCTCAACTTAACATGAGAATATTATAGTTATCAATAAAATTTACATTCTTATAAAACACGTAGGATGCTATCCCAAGGAGATTCTTGAGGTTATGAATGTGCCTGATCTATCTAGGATGGAAGTTGCTAGCCATCTCCAGGTACATTTTTAAGACAAACTACGTAGAACATTTTTATAGTAATTGTGTGTGTGTTATAGAGAAAGTTATTTTACAAAAGTTGTTCTCATTAAGCTATTTTTTCGTATTTGGTTATTAGAAAATGTTTTTCTTGATTTTTTTTAATCAGATACTTATGTCATAAGCTATTTTTTATGCAATGTCTTAGTTTCAACTTTATATCAAAAGGAATTTTTTTTTACACTTTCATTAATAAATATTTTGGGAATTATTCTCAATATTAATACATAAACTTTATCAAATCACTCTTTGATTAAGGAGAATTAACTATATTTTCTTACATGTTTATTAATTATTCGTTGCAAACATTTATTTTTTTGCAGTTCAATAGATTAATATTATTATAAATTTTTAATCACATTGTTTCAAATGATTTTTATGATTCTCCGATTACCAAACATCAAAAATATTTTCTATTATAAGTGACTTCAGTCATTTAAAAAACATCTATACAATAATTAGTTTAGATGATAATGATATTTATGGTTTTATTTTTAAAAAATTTTTCTTGTAAAACCTCTCAGAAATGTCATCGCAATAATTGGAGATATCCAGAAGAACAAAAATCTCTTCGTCACCAATTAGGCCGGGAATCCTCAAGTGGTTTTCATGAACTAAGAAGTAGCTTCCAAAATTTTGGGACAATGCCTCATCTTCAAATCAGTGTAACAAATCTGCATTGTAAACCAAATAATACCCAAAGAAATTAAAAATTTTCATTTCCAAATCTTATTACCAATAATACTTTTGCTAGAGGAGAGAGTTCATTTCAACAACAGCTTTACCGCACGCAACGCCATGTTCAATCTCCCAAATAACCCATTTTTATCAATTAAAAATATCCTTAGTGGTGGATTACAACAACACAAACCATTATTTGGAATGTTGCATTCACAAGGACTACTGTAATACCCCGTGCCATTCTTAGCTCAGTTCAGCTTCTAGTGGTATGCATAAAGGGCTTAAAGCCTGAAAATTTTACTAAGTGTTGGGGAGTTAGTCATATTTTAAGACCTCTTAACATCGAGGATTTTTAAATTGGTCTTCTCGACCTCGAGATATTGGTTTTTGAGTTAATTCATATTCAGGGATGTAAGAAGAATGTATTATAGAAGTTTTAATTTTTTTGGATGAGGATTGGGTCATGATTGGATCACGAATCCAGCAACTCACCGTGATAGTGTCGCATTGCTTATAGCGATGGTACGTACACCACATTGCTGTGAGCATGTAAAACATAGTCCAATGATGAATTTAATTGCTTGAGGGGCAATTATGTCTTTTTCCCTCAATCCAAGTCATCATATCACGACTTATACCATCAGTTAGGCCATTATTTTCCCTTCTTCTTTAATTTTCCTCTGAAAGAAACCCTATTCACCTCCTAAGATCATCAATTCAATTACATTCTCTCCAAGGAAACTAAGAATTCAATTCCCAAATACAAGAACCTCCAATAAAGCATCATGATTGGTGTTTCTTTTCTAATATTAAGGGTTTAAGGTATGTGTGATATTCATCCATGGATCCTTTTCAACCATAAAGTCTAAGAATCCTTTTTGATTTCAAATCATGAGTTTCTATATGTTCAAGTTGAATTATCTTTATAAAGCTCTTATTGTTTTCAATTATAAGTTATGTTTATAAACGTTTTCAAGTGGAATGAGCCCTTACACATTTTGAATGTTAAAATTTTCATGTTAAATCCCTAAGTCATGAATTAAATCATGTAATCATGTTATTTTTGAATGCTTTGCTCATTCTCTTGCACAAGTTAATTACACTCATGTGTTTGATGAAATGCGTAAGTGTTGGATTTCGAACAATGATTCCCTATTATGATTTTCAAAGCTTTTATATGTTCTTATTATTATTTCCATTCAGTGTTGCTGGGTTATGAACACTCGATACCTAGTTGTTTACATAATTTTAGTATCTTCAGAATGATTTAAGATAAAACATGAGTATTGTCATTCACTTAGTTAGTATGATTAGTTTTTTGCTTAGTTAAGCTTAGTTTAGTCTAGTAAATAGTGCTATTCAGTTAGGAGTAGGATTTAGCACCGAGCAAACCCAGGGATGGGGGCATTCCATTCAGTTTAGGGTTTGACTCTTAGTAGCAATCCCTGAGTTATTCAACTACATAACTAGCATAGGTTTGAGATGTCTGCCTGCCAGTTTAGGGTTGGCATATATCTCACGGGTTCTCCTGCCAGTATAGGGTGACTATTTAGTCCTTCAAGAAACTAGTTTAGTTGATCCACACAGCCAGTGTTAGTACCTTTGGCACTGTACTAACACCCTTCAAACTGGGGTTATAGGTTGGACCCCAATTATTCTAAATTGGGGCATGTCAGTTTGATGATACCTCCTACAGTCTTAGTACAATATTCAGTATAGTTTCAGTTTAGTTTTTCTTGACAAAAGCATACAGACTCTCAGTTATCCAGTTATCATATTTCAATATTTTGATTTACAGCTTATTTAAAAAATATATATATCTATATGTATGTTTGGCCTTGCATTCTCAGATATTACACTTTTTCGAACATCTATGTCCTGTTATCTTATACTTTTCAGTTGGTTATTATCTCATATGCATAATACCCCATACATTTCAACATGTCCTCATCTCATATACCAGTACATTCAAAGTACTGACCGCGTACTCTACTTTGTGATATGATGTCTTATATTATAGGTTTGGATGCTCAGTTTCCCGATCATACTTAGACTATCTAACATTACAGCAACAATAAAGTGGTGAGTCCTCATCCTTCGAGGATAAGTTTATCTTTCAATCAGTCATTTCAACATTTATTTTACTTAGTTAGTTGGAGTTAGTTGGGGTTTATCTCATCAACTCCACAGTCAGTCAGTTAGAGTCTTTTCAGACATTCAAACAGTCAGTTAGATAGTTTTAATAGTTTTTATAGTTGTTCAGAGTTGAGATTAAATCCTATTTTCAGTATTTAGACCTTACATCTTTAGCATTTATTTTTTCACATGACCATTATTATTATTTTATTCAGTACTCATAGCAGGTACTATCTCACGGGTTAGCTTATGGTCACTTGTTACCATAAGCACTGTTGTCGCGACTAGAAGGTAGCCTTGAGTCATGACAAAACTTGGTATCAGAGCCTAAGGTTTTACAATATCCCAGGATGTCTAAAAGTTATGTTGAGTAGAGTCTTGTGCATGGGTGTAAAGCGCACCGTACTTAGGGACTAGAGGCTACAAGATATTTTAGGAAAAGTTTCCCTTTGTTCAGTATTCATGTCATACAAATGAATACTGACTATAGACAATAACTCCCAGAATGAACAACAGAAAAGGGATCGAGAATCATCCCGTACCTCTGCCTAATCAGGAAGATCCCCTAGATTAGCATCTCTCTCATGCCAAATTCAGAGCTGCTTTCACTACCTTAGATCATTTAGTAGTTGTTTAGAATAATCAACAAGCTATTTCCCTAGCCAATCTTATGGAAAATACAGCTTCAGCTATGATTCAGGATTTCGCCAAATGAATCTCTCTTTGTTTTTGGGATCCAAGTCTAAGGAGGATCCGTAGGAGTTTCTTGATATGGTTCAAAAATTGATAGATATCATAGGTGTTACTTCAAGTGAGAGTGCAGATTTGGTTACATATCAGTTGAAAGATGTATCTGACAGTTGGTATAAGTAATAAAAGGGTAGTAGGCGTGTTGAGAAAGGGCCTGTTGAGTGGGAGGAGTTTGTTACAACCTTCTTAGATAGGTTCTTTCCTTTAGAGTTGAGGGAATCTAAGGTGTAGGATTTCATTAATTTGAAGCAAGGTAATATGAGTGTGAAGGAATGCTCTCTTAAGTTCACTCAGTTGGTGAGGTATGCTCCTTTGATGGTAGCTGATAATAGGTCAGAATGAGTAAGTTTGTTTCTGGTGTAGCTGATAATGTGGTCAAGGACTGTAGGACTACTATGTTGATTAAGGAGATAGACCTATCTAGGCTTATGGTTCATGCTCAACAGACTGAGAAGAAGAATCTTAAGAAGAAAAAGAGAGAGAGAATAAGAGGGCCAAAAAATGTAGCTTCAACTTTTCTCAATTGAGGTCAGAGGGTGGTAACCATTATTTATTCTATTAGAAATTCTCAGCTCCAGCTCCATCTTTAGCTAGTGCGCCAGTACCAAAATTCAGGAATGACAGTCGGGATAGAGCGCCAGGCACTAAGTCCCAAGGTAGTGTGAAAAATAGTCGTACTGATCCACTTTGCTAGAAATATGGTAGGAACCATCAGGGTATGTATAGAGATGGCAGTGGTGTGCGTTTAAGATGTGGTAAGCCAGGCCACAGAGTCAAATAATGTCTAAAGGCTGGTCAGCAGAGTCTGCATAGTCGTCCTCCAGTTTTAGCCGGTTTCCCGACTTAGTAGGGCGCTGCTTCTAGTTCCACTAGTAGGAAGTGTCAGAATAGGTTGTATGCCCTCCATACTCAATAAGATTAGGAAAGTTCTCCTGATGTGGTTACGGGTACATTATAAGTCTTTAATCTTCATATTTATTCTTTGTTAGATCCTGGGGCTTCAATTTCTTTTGTAAACCCTATATAGTAGTCGATTGTGGTGTCACTCCAGAATATTTAGAAGAATATTTTTCAGTGTCTAACCTAATGGGTAAGTCTATCATATCCATATGGGTATATAGAAACTTCTTGGTTAAAGTATCCCAGAAAATCACCTCAGTTGATCTTATGGAGTTAAAGATGACTGATTTTGATGTCATTCTCGACATGGATTGGTTCCACTCATGCTAGACGTTCATTGACTGTATAAATAGGGTCATTCAATTTCAGTTTCCCAATGAACCAATCTTTGAATAGAGGCATAGTACTTCAGTGCTTAGGGGTCAGATTGCTACATATTTTAAAGCAAAAAATGATATCCAAGGGGTGCATTTACTATCTTGTTTGAGTCAAAGACTCTAGTTTAGAGACTCCAAGTCTCAAGTCAGTTTCAGTAGTAAGGAATTTCCAGATGTTTTCCCTGAAGATCTTTCCATAGTTTCTCCTCAAAGGGAAATTGACTTAGGAATAGATCTCTCCCAGATTCCAGCCTATCTCTATTTTACCCTACAAAATGGCTCCAGCTGAGCTTAGGTAGTTGAAAGAATAGTTGAAAGATTTCTTCAATAAGGGTTTTATTAGACCCAGTATTTCCCCATTAGGGGATCTAGTCTTTTTCGTGCGTAAGAAAGATGGTTCTATCAGAATATGCATCGATTACCATCAGTTGAACAAAGTCATAATCAAGAATAAGTATACACTCCTCAGGAAATATGACTTGTTCGACTAACTCCAGTGTGCCAGTTACTTCTCTAAGATTGACCTCAAATATGGCTATCATCAACTCAGAGTTAGAGAATATAACATTTTAAAAACAGCTTTCAGAATGTGGTATGGTAACTTCTTTCGACTAAGGAATGCCCCAACAACTTTTATAGACTTGATGAACACAATGTTCAAGAAGTACTTGGAAATGATCATCATAGTTTTCATTGATGATATCCTGGTCTATTCTCGTAATGAAAATGATCATATAGACCATCTAAGAATTTGTTTACTAACCCTTAGAGCTCATCAGTTAATCGCCAAATTCAGTAAGTGTGAGTTTTGGATAAGGTTAGAAACTTTACTTGGCCATATTATTTTTGGTGATGACATTCGAGTTGGCCCTCAAAAGACCAAAGAAGTGAGAACCTGACCCAGATGTATCTATCCATTACATATCAAGAGTTTGGGTTTGTCTGGCTATTACAGATAGTTTGTTAAAGGTTCTTCATCTATTGTATCCCCCAAGTCTCGATTGAATTATTAGATAGTCAAGTTTCAGTGGTTAGATTCATGTGAGAAGATTTTTCTGGAGTTGAAGACTCGACTCACCTTAGCCCTAGTCTTGCCTTTGCCAGATAATTCAGAGAGATTTATTGTTTACTGTGATACTTCCAGAATTAGTCTTAGTTGTGTATTGATGTAGAGAGGTAAGGTCATAGCCTATGCCTCTAGGCATCTTAATACCCATGAAAAGAATTACCCTACCCTATGATCTTGAGTTAGCAGCTATTCTTTTTTTTCCTTGAAAAGTTAAGAGGCGTTATCTTTATGGGATTCACATTGATGTGTTCATGGATCAAAAAAGTTTACAGTATATGTTTTCGTAAAAATATTTAAATATTCCTCAGAGAAGATGGTTTGAGTTTTTAAAAGATTATGATATGAGTATGTTTTATCATCGGGTAATAACAATGTAGTGGCAGATAACCTTAGTAGATTGCCTATTGGTAGTGTTGCTCATGTTGAGAATGATAAGAAAAATATAGTTCAGGAGGTTCATCAACTTGATAGATTATCTGTTCGTTTGTTTGATTCAGCTGAGGGTAGTATATTAGTTTAGAATAGTTCAGAATCTTCTTTGGTTGCTGAAGTGAAGGATAATGAAGATAGGGATCCCAGTTAGGTTAAGTTGAAGGAATCGGTTTGAGATTAAAAGATAGAGGTTTTCTCCCAAGGGGGAGATAGTGTATTGCGATGTTAGGGAAAGATGTGTATGTAGTGTGTTGATGGATTGAGGTAGAGGATTCTTGCAGAAGCGGATGGTGCGGACTAATCTATACACCCAGGAGCCACTAAGATATACTGTAATTTTTAGGAAATCTATTGGTGGAGTGGTATGAAGAGAGATATCACAGAGTTTGTAGCTAAGTGTTCTACTTTTCAGCAGGTTAAAATTGAACTCCAGAGGCCTAGTGACGTATTGCAGGAGTTTAGTGTTTCCACTTGGAAGTGGGAAGTTATGAGCATGGATTTTGTGATTGGATTGCCTCGTATGCGTTGTTAGCATGGTTCAATTTAAGTTATTATAGATAGAATGACCAAATCAGCTTATTTCTTATAAGTTCATACTTCATTTTCAGCCGAGGAATACATCTAGCTCTATCTTAAAGAGTTGGTTAGGTTAAATGGAGTCCTGTTGTCTATTATTTCAGATAGAGGTACTTAGTTTACCTTTCACTTTTGGAGAGCTTTTCAGAAAGGTCTTGGTACCTAAGTTTATCTTAGTACAACTTTTTATCCTCAAATAGATGGTCATGTAGAGAAGACCATTCAGACCCTAGAGGATATGTTAAGAGCTTGTGTCATTGACTTTAAAGGTAGTTAGGATAACCACTTACCTTTGATCGAGTTTGCCTACAATAATAGTTATCACTCCAGTATTCAGATGGCTCCATTTAAGCCTCTTTATGGGAGGAGATATAGATCTACTATTAGTTAGTTTTATGCAGGTGAGGCTACTTTAATAGGGCCAGATTCAAAATTTGATGCAATGGAGAAAGTTTGGTTGATCAGGAAAAGGATGAAGATAGCCAAAAGCTGTCAGAAATCCTATGCAGATATGAGGAAAAGAGATCTTGAGTTTGAAGTTGGAGATTTGGTATATTTAAAAATCATGTCCATGAAGGGAGTGAAGAGATTTGGCAAGAAGGGAAAGCTTAGTCCCCGATATGTCGGCCCTTACAGAATCTTGAGCCATTTTAGGAAGGTAGATTATGAGCTATAGTTTCTTTCTAATCTGAAATCGGTGCATCCAGTGTTTCACTTTTCTTTATTAAAAAAGTGTATTTGGTAATCCAGTAGTTGTAGTGCCTTTAAAAACCATAAATGTTTAGGATAACCTTTCTTTCGAAGAAATTCTGGTTAAGATTCTAGATCATCCAATTTGTAGACTAAGGAACAAAGAAGTTCCTTTGATTAAAGTCTTATGGAGGAATTAGTCCATTGAGGAAGCTACTTGGGAAGCAAAAGTAGATATGCGTACCAAGTACCCTTATATTTTCTCTGCAAACTCAAACTCAACTTAAGGTGGCAGTTTTCCTTAGAATGTCTCTTTTCCATTCTCAGTTCCATCTGTATAATCATTCTCATGTCATTGCTTGTATTCATGAAATCAGTTCAGTTCATATGTCATATTTCAGATGCAGTTATGTAATCATGTTTTCAGTTATGCATGTTCAGTATGTGATCATATTTTCCCTAGTATTCTCAGCTTAATTAGTCTCATTTGAGGATGAATATTTCCAAGAGAGAGATATTGTAATACCCCATACCATTCTTAGCTCAGTTCAGCTTCTAGTTGTATGCATAAGGGATTTAAAACCTGAAAATTTCATTGAGTGTTAGGAACTTAGTCATTTTAAGGCCTTTTAACTTCGAGGATTTTTAAATTGGTCTTGTCGACCTCGAGATATTAGTTTTTGAGTTAATTGATGGACAAGGATGTAAGGATCATGTCTCGAAGATGTTTTGGATTTTTCAGATGAGGATTGGGTCATGTTTGATTCACGAATTCAACAACTGACCAAGATAGTATTGTATTACGGTGTTTATAGCGATGATATGTACACCACCTCATGGTGATCATGTAAAACATAATCCAGTTACGAATTTAATTGCCTGAGGGGCAGTTGTCTTTTCCCCTCAATCCAAGTCATTATATCACGACTTATACCATCAGTTATGGCACTAATTGCCCTTGTTCTTCAATTTTCCTCTCAAAGATACCCAATTTATCTCCCAAGATCATCAATCCAATTACTTTCTCTCCAAGGAAACTAAGAATTCAAGTTCCCAAACCCAAGAGCCTTAAAAAAACCATCAAGATTGGTGTTTCTGTTCCAAGATTAAGGGTGTAAAGTATATGTGATGTTCATCCATGGGCCCTTTCAACCATGGAGTCCAAAAATTCTTTTTTATTTCAATTCATGAGTTTCTATATGTTCAAGTTGAATTATCTCCATGAAGCTCTTATTGTTTTCAATTATAAGTTATGTTTATAAATGTTTTCAAGTGGAATGAGCCCTTACACATTTTGAATGTTATAATTTTCACATTAAATCCTAAGTTATGAATTGAATTTTTTAAGTATTTTTTTTTGCATGCTTTGCTCATTCTCATGCATAAGTTCATGAATCTCATGTGTTTGATGAAATGCCTAAGTGTTGAATTTTTAACAATGGTTTTCAAAGCTTTTATATGTCCTTGTTGTTATTGCTATTCAGTGCTGGTGGGTTATGAACACTCGATGCCTACTTGTTTACATAATTTTAGTATCTTCATAATGATTTCTAATAAATCGTGAGTATTTTCATTCACTTAGTTATTATGATCAGTTGTTTGCTCAGTTAAGCTTAGTTCAGTCTAGTAAGTAGTGTTATTCAGTTAGGAGTAGGATTCAGCATTGAGAGAACCTAGGAATGGAGGCATTCCTGCTAGTTTAGGGTTTGACCCTTAGTTTCAATCCCGAAGTTACAAAATTATTCAGCTCGCGTATGTTTGATATATCTTCTTGCTAGTTTAGGGTTGACATATATCACATGAGTTTTCCTGCCAGTATAAGGTGACTCCTTAGTCCTTTGGGATACTAGTGTAGTGAATCCACACAGCCAGTGCTAGTACCTGTGGCACGGTATTAACACCCTTCCAACTGGGATTACAAGTTGGACCCTAATTAGCTCAAATTAAGGTATGTCGGTTATATAATACCTCCCACAGTCTCAGTACAATATTTAGTATAGTTTAATTTAAGGTTTGCTTGACCAAAGCATACAGACTCTCAGTTATTCAAGTATCAGATTTTAGTGTTTTGATTTACAACCTATTTCATAAATCTACATATATATGTATCCTTGGTCTTGCATTCTCAAATATTATAGTTTTTCATGCATTATGTTGAGTTATCTCATACTATTCAGTTGGTTATTATTTCGCATACATAGTACCCCATACATTTCAACCTTTCCTCATCTCATATACCAGTACATTTAAAGTACTGATCGTATACTCCTTTTCGCACTATGATATCTTATATCATAGGTTAGGATGCTCAGTTTCCCGATTATACTTAGATCGTCTAGCATTACAGTAGCAACAACAGTAGTGAGTCCTCATTCTTTGAGGACAAGTTTATCTTTTATTCAGTCATTTCAAAATTTTTTTTTATTAGTCAGTTGCAGTCAGTTAGGTGTTTGTCCTATCAACCCCACAGTCAGTCAGTTATAGACTTTTCAAAAATTCAGATAGTCAGATAATTAGTTTATTTTAACAGTTTTTTTAGTTGTTCAGGGTTGAGATTAAATCATATTTTCAGTATTTAGACCTTATGGATTTATTATTCATTTTTGCATATGTCTATTATTATTATTATTTTATTCAATGCTCACAGTAGACACCTACTTACGGGTTAGCTTATGGTCACTTGTTATCGTAAGCACCATTGTCGCGACAAGGGCGTAGCCTTGGGTCATGATAAAACTTGGTATTAGAGCCTAAGGTTTTACAATGTCCTAGGGAGTCTGAAAGTCATGTTGAGTAGAGTCTTGTGCATGGATGTGAAACACACCACTCTTATGGACAAGAGGCTACAAGACGTTTTAGGAAAAGTTTCTTTTTTTTCATTATTCATGTCGTGCGAATGAGAATGAGCTCTATTTAAACCATTTTTCTGACTCATCCTTCTTTCCGATTATAGATAATGCCTCCCAGAAAGAACAACGGAAGAAAGAATGGGAATCATCCTGCACCTCCACCTGTTTAGGAAGATCCCCTGGATTAGCATGTCTCTAAGGCAAATTTCAGAGCTATTTTCACTACCTTAGCTCATTTAGTAGCTGCTCTAGAAAATAGCAAGTCTTCAACCCAGGCAATTCCGTGGCAAATATAGCTACTGCTATGATTTGGGATTTCACCTGAACGAATCCCCTTTTATTTTTAGGATCAAAGTCTAAGGAGGATCCACATGAGTTTCTTGATATGGTTTGAAAAGTAATAGATATCATCGGTGTCACTTCGAGTGAGATTTCAAGTTGGCTGCATATCAATTGCAGCATGTAGCTCACACCTTGTATAAGCAGTAGAAGGGTGATAGGGGTGTTGATGCAGGACCTGTTGAATGGGAGAAGTTTTCCATAACCTTCTTAGATAGATTCTTTCAGTTAGATTTGAGGGAAGCTATAGTGCAAGAGTTCATTAATTTGAAGTAAGGTAATTTAAGTGTTAAGGAATACACGCTTTAGTTCACTCAGTTGGCGAGGTATGCTTCTTCGATGGTGGTTGATAATAGGTGTAGAATGAGTAAGTTTTTTCTGGTGCAGCTGATAGTGTGGTTAAAGAAGGTAGGACTACTACGTTTTTTAAAGAGATGGGCTTATCTAGGTTTATGGTTCATGCTCAACAGACTAAAGAGCAGAAGCTTAAAAAGAAAGAGAGAGAATAAAAGGGCCAGAATAGGTAGCTTCAACTTTTCTCAGCCAAGGTCAAAGGGTGATAACCATTCTCTATTCTGTCAGAAATTCTTAGCCCCAACTCTATCTTTAGCTAGTGCGCCAGTGCTAAAATTTAGGGATGACAGTCAGGATAGAGCATCAAGCTCCAAGTCCCAGGGTAGTGTGAAGAGTGATCGTACTAATCCACTTTGCCAAAATATGGTAGAAACTATCAGGGTGTGTTTAGAGCTGGAAGTGATGTGTGTTTTGGATGTGAAAAGCTAGGCCACAGAGTTAAAGAATGTCCAAAGGCTAGTTAGTAGGGTCAGTATAATCGTCCTTCAGTTCCAGCCGGTCTCCCAACTCAGAAGGGCGCTATTTCTAGTGCCACGAGTAGGCAGCATCAGAATAGTTATTATGTCCTCTAGACTTGAAAAGCTCAGAAAAGTTCTCTTGATGTGGTTATGGGTAAGTTACAGGTTTTTTTTCTTCATGTTTATGCTATTTTAGATCCCAGGGCTTCACTTTTATTTGTAACTCCCTATATAGAAGGCAATTTATATGTCACTCCCAAATATTTAGCAAAACCTTTCTTAGTTTCTACCCCAGTGGGTAAGTTTATCATACCCAGACGAGTATATAGGAACTTCCCGGTTACAGTATCCCAGAAAATCACCTTAGTTGATCTTGTCGAGTTAGAGATGACTGATTTTGAGGTCATTCTCAGCATGGATTGGCTCCACTCTTGCTATGCTTTCATTGACTGTATAAATAGGGTTGTTTAGTTTGAGTTTCCCAATGAACCAGCCATTGAAGGGAGGGTTAGTACTTCAGTGCTTAGGGGTCAGATTATTTCTTATCATAAAGCAAGAAAACTAATATCCAAGGGTATGTTTATCATTTTGTTTGAGTTAAAGGATCTAGTTGTGAGACTACAATTCTCGAATCAGTTTTAGTAGTAAGGAGTTTCCAGATGTTTTCCCTACAGATCTTCCCAGAGTTCCTCTCGAAATGGAAATTGACTTTGAAATAGATCTCCTCCTAAATACCAAGCCTATCTCTATTCTTCCCTACAAAATGGATCTAGCTGAGCTTAGGGATTTGAAAGAATAGTTTAAATATCTCTGATATAAGGGTTTCCTCAGACCCAGTATTTCCCCATGGGGCACTCCAGTCCTTTTCGTATGTAAGAAAGATGATTCTCTCAGAACTTACATCGATTACCATCAGTTGAACAAAGTCACAATAAAGAATAAGTAACCACTCCCTAAGAAAGATGACTTGTTCGACCAACTCCAGGGTGCCAATAAGTTCTCTAAGATAGACATCAGATCTGGCTATCTTCAGCTCAAAGTCAGAGAATATGACATTTTGTCAAAAGTTTTTAGAACTTGATATGGTAACTTCGAATTTCTAGTAATGTCTTTTGGACTAATGAATGCCCCAGTAGCTTTCATGGACTTGATGAATAGAGTTTTGAAGCAATACATGGACATGTTCCTCATAGTATTTATTGATGATATCCTTGTCTATTCATGTAGTAAAAATAATCATGCAAACCATCTAAGAATTGTGTTGCAGACCCTTAGAGCTTATCAGTTATTCACAAAATTCATTAAGTACGAGTTTTGGCTAAGTTTAGTTGCTTTCCTTGGTTATATTATTTCTGTTGATGTCATTTGAGTTGACCCTCAAAAGACCAAAGCATTGAGAAACTAGCCCAGGTGGATCTCTCCATCAGATATCAGGATTTTCTTGGGTTTGGATGGCTATTACAAATGTTTTTTTAAAGGGTTTTCGTCTATTGCATCCCCCATGTCTCGATTCAATTAGAAGAAAGTCAAGGTTCAGTGGTCAGATTCTTGTGAGAAGAGTTTTCAGGAGTTCAAGACTCGACTAACCTAAACCCCAGTCTTTACTTCACTAGATGGTTCAGAGGGATTTGTTGTTTACTGTGATGCTTCCAGAGTTTGTCTTAGTTATGTATTGATGTAGAGAGGTGAGGCCATAGCCTATGCCTCTAGACAGATTAAGCCCCATGAAAAGAATTACCCTACCCATGATCTTGAGTTAGCAGTTATTGTTTTTGCCTTACAAATTTAGAGGCTCTATCATTATGTGGTTCACGAATCACAAAAGTTTGCAGTATGTATTTTTACAAAAAGATTTAAATCTTTGTCAGAGAAGGTGGATTGAGTTGTTAAAAGATTATGATATAAGTGTATTGTATCATCCAGGCAAGGACAATGTAGTGGCAGATGCCCTTAGCAGATTATCTATGGGTAGTGTTTCTTATGTTGAGAATGATAAGAAGAAGTTAGTTCTGGAGGTTCATCGACTTACTAGATTATGTGTTCGGTTGATTGATTCAGCTGAGGGTAGTATATGGGTTTAGAATACTTCATAATATTCTTTGGTTGATGAAGTGAAGGATAATCAAGATAGGGATTCCATTTTATTTAAGTTGGAGAAATCTGTTAGAGATTAGAAGATAGAGGTTTTATCCTAAGGGGGAGATGGTGTATTGCGATGTCAAGGTAGGCTGTGTCTGCCATGTGTTGATGGATTGAGATAGTGAATTCTTTCAGAAGTGCATAGTCCGCATTACTCGGTACACCCAGGAGACACTAAGAAGTACCATGATTTGCGCAAAATCTATTGGTAGAGTGGTATGAAGAGAGATATCACAGAGTTTGTAGCTAAGTGTTCTAATTTTTAGCAGATTAAAGTTGACCTCCAGAAGCCTAGTGGTACATTACATGATTTCAGTATTCCCACTTGGAAGTGGAAAATTGTGAACATGGATTTTGTGATGGGATTGTCTCGTACGCGTAGTCAGTATGATTCAATTTGGGTTATTGTAGATAGAATGACAAAATCAACTCATTTCTTGCTATTTCATACTTTATATTAACCCGAAGATTACGTCAAGATCTATATTAGAGAGTTTGAAGAGATCTTGAGTTTGCAGTTGAGGATTTGGTATATTTGAAAATCTTTTCTATGAATGGAGTAAAGAGATTTGGCAAGAAGGGGAAGCTTAGTCCTCGATATAATGGCCCTTACAAAATTTGAGCCGTTTTGGGAAGGTAGCTTCTGAGCTAGAGTTACCTGGATATTTGGCATCGGTGCATCCAATATTTCATGTTCCTGTATTAAAGAAGTATAGTTGGTGATCCAACGGTAGTAGTTCCTTTGGAAAGGACATATGTTTGGGATAGCCTTTCTTTTGAAGAAATTCCAGTTAAGATTCTAGATCATCAGATTCGTAGACTAAGAAAAAAAGAAGTTCCCTTGGCTAAAGTTTTATGGCAAAATCTGTCTGTCGAGGGAGCTACTTGGGAAGAAAAAGTAGATTTGCGTATCAAGTACCCTCATCGTTTCTCCGCAAACTCAAACTCATATTAAGGTAACAGTTTTCCTTAGATTTTCTCTTTTCCATTCTTGGTTACATTTATATAATCATTCTCATGTCATTGCATGCATTCATGAAATCAGTTCAGTTCATGTGTTATGTTTTAGACTCAGTCATGTAATCATGTTTCCAGTTATGCATGTTCAGCATGTGATTGTATTTTTCCTAGTATTCTTCGCTTAATTAGTCACATTCGAGGATGAATGTTTCCAAAGGGGATATATTATAATACCCCATACCATTCTTTGCTCTATTCAGCTTCTAGTTGCATGCATAAGGGGCTTAAAGCCTTAAAATTTCACAAAGTGTTGGGGACTTAGTCATTTTAAGTCCTCTTAACTTTGAGGATTTTTAAAGTGGTCTTCCCGACCACGAGATGTTGGTTTTAAAGTTAATTCATGTTTAGGTATGTAAGGAGCATGTCTCGGAGAAGTTTTAGATTTTTTGGATGAGGATTAGTTCAGATTTAGATCACGAATCCAGCAACACACCACAATAGTGCCTTGTCGCGGTGCTTATAGTGATGCCACATGCACCGCCTTGCAGTGAGCATGTAAAATACAGTCCAACTACGAATTTAATTGTTTAAGGTGCAATTGTGTCTTTTCCCCTCAATCCAAGTCATCATATCACGACTTATACAATCAGTTAGGGAATTATTTTCCCTTCTTCTTCAATTCTCCACTCAAAGAAACCCTATTCATCACCCAAGATCATTAATTCAATCACTTTCTCTCCAAGGAAACTAAGAATTCAAGTTCCCAAATCCAAGAACCTCCAAGAAATAATCAAGATTGGTGTTTCTCTTCCAAGATTAAGGGTTTAAGGTATGTTTGATATTCATCTATAGGCCCTTTTCAACCATGGAGTCCAAGAATCCTTTTTGATTTCAAATCATGAGTTTCTATATGTTCAAGTTGAATTATCTCCATGAAGCTCTTATTGTTTTCAATTAAAACTTATGTTTATATTTGTTTTCAAGTGGAATGATCCCTTACACGTTTTGAATGTTATAATTTTCATGTTAAATCCTTAAGTCATGGATTGAATCTTGTAATCATGTTTTTTTCGCATGCTTTGCTCATTCTCAAACATAAGTTCATGACTCTCATGTGTTTAATGAAATTCCTAAGTGTTGAATTTGTAATAATGATTCCTTATTATGGTTTTCAAAGATTTTATACATCCTTATTGTTATTCCCATTCAATTCTGGTGGGTTATGAACACCCGATACTTAGTTGTTTACATAATTTTAGTATCTTCAGAATTATTTTAGATAAACCATGAGTATTTTCATTCACTTAGTTTTTATGATCAGTTGTTTTCTCAGTTAAGCTTAGATTATTTAAGTAAATAGTGTTATTCAGTTGAGAGTAGGATTCAGTACCAAGCGAACCCAGGGATCGGGGCATTCCTGCCAGTTTAGGGTTTGAACCGTAGTAGCAATCCTGAGTTACAAAACTAGGTAGCTAGTGTAGGTTTGATATGTATTCCTGCCAGTTTAGGGTTGGCATATATCTCACAAGTTCTCCTGCCAGTATAGGGTGGCTTTTTAGTCCTTCGGGACACCAATTTAGTAGATCCACACAGCCAATGTTAGTACCCGTGGCACGGTACTGACACCATTCCAATTAGGTTTATAAGTTGGACCCTAATTAGCTCAAATTGGGGTATGTCGGTTAGATAATACCTCCCACAGTCTCAATACAGTATTCAGTATAATTTTAGTTTAGGTTTGCTAAACAAAGTATACAGACTTTCAGTTATTCAGTTATCAGATTTCAGTATTTCGATTTACAGCTTATTTCAAAAATATATCTATATATATGCTTGGTCCTGTATTCTCAGATATTACAGTTTTTTATGCATTTATGTACAGTTTTTTCATGCTATTCAGTTTGTTATTATCTCGTATGCACAGTACCCCATATATTTTAGCCATTCCTCATCTCATATACCAGTACATTCAAAGTACTTACCACATACTCTTCTTTGCTCTATGATGTCTTATATCATAGGTTCGGACGCTCAGTTTCCTAATCATACTTAGACCGTCCAGCGTTATAGTAGCAGCAACAGTGGTGAGCCTCGTTCTTCGAGGACAAGTTTATCTTTCATTCAGTCATTTTAGCATTTCTTTTACTTAGTTAGTTGGATTTATTTGGGGGTTTGTCTCACTAACTCCACAGTCAGTCAGTTAGTTCCTTTTCAGACACTCAGACAGTTAGTTAGGTAGTTAGTTCATTTTAACAATTTTTAATCAGTTGTTCAGAGTTAAGATTAAATTGTATTTTCAGTATTTAGACCTTAGGGCCTCATTATTCTTTCTGCACATGTCCATTATTATTATTATTATTTTATTTAGTTCTCATAAAAGATAACAGCTCACAGTTTAGCTTGTGGTCACTCGTGACCATAAGCACCATTACGCGACTAGGGGGTAGCCTCGGGTACTGACAACTACAAGGTCCAATTATTAGAAACATTAATTATAGATCTTGCATTGTGATAAATAGTGGGCATCATCATACACAAAGTGATTATAGGTTGAATATTAATGTGGCCCAAGGAGCAACATATGTAGGCAGTGTGGAAATTTCTGGTAGAATTAGAAATTTGATAATTAATAGCTACAACTTGAATGTCAACATGAATAATGTGATAACATATTCAAGTAACGGAACGATGTCTGATACTCATGTTGGAAATGTGGTTATTAATGGATTAGGAGCAGTAAATCCAAATTTTCAACAATATATTGGTGAACCAAATATATCTAATATGAACAATCCCTTCCATAATCTTGAACCTCCGAGTGCTAGCCTACCTAATGAACAAGCAGTGACTTTGATCAAGTTTACTATGATGATTAGGTTACTGCTTCTATCTAATTTGGTATTACATTTATTCTATTTTCCATTATTAATATTAGTTAAAGCAGTATAAGTTTTAAATCTTGTTTTTTGTATCATAAATTCATATTAAACACATGACTAAATTTTATTTTCCCTATGTTTGATTAGGAATATAATCTCAGCATCCCTATTCTGAATTAAATAAGTCCTTATCAAATGACTTATAATTTATTTTTCAAAAAAATAGTTTTTGACACACCTATAATCTCCTCTAGATATTACTTAAAACCTACATATGAAGGTGATAGCTACATCGAATATCCATTTTGAGGAATCACAAATTATTCTGACAAATCCTTAATATGATGATCCCGTGCTATCAAGACTTTCATTGACAACTCTCAGAATTGTTCTTTGTAGTGATAAAGTTGTTTTCACAAGTGGAAATGGCATCTTTCATGGGTTTTTAGACTATTTTATTTAGTATGACTTGAAGTATTGCTTTTTTTTTTTTCCATTTGAAACCAATGTTCGGTGTTACATTATAGAATTTCTTTAATTTTTGTTGAAGCATTATTTTTCTTGGTATCAAACCCATTTATTCTTTTATTACATAATCTCTTGGATGATTGATTATATATTTCACGACCAAACTTACGGATCATGCAGTCACCTACTCTACATAGATAAGGAAACTCGTGCCACCTATTTAGAAAATGTGAGAAAGTCATAAGCAATATCATTAATCTCTTCATAATTCTATAGAATTTATTACAAAATATTTTGAAAGACAACAAAAGAAACCTTTTTCCCATAAGACCTAGGCTAGACATGTGTTGGAGATACTAAATAGGATAATAAATGAGATAAGACCAAACTTCCACCATGGAATGAGAAGATGAAAGTTGCTAGAGATCTATAACTACATCAAGCAAAAAAGATCAACTTGTCCTGAAATGGGACTATACACCTAAAAGGGTATAGTAAGAGTAGTATTAGCACAACCATAGATATTGGTATGCATCATCGGCTGAGCAAAGTTAAATAATACAAACATAATTCAAAAATCAAAAATCAAACATGAACTTCAAATTATCAAATTAACTTTAACATTTAGTATCCCATTTTTGCTCTTCTCACTAGTGACAATTTGAATCCCAATACAACACTTATCACTAATTGTCCATATTCTAACCATTTAAATCCAACCTTAACCATGCATCGGCCAAGTACTTTGCTATGTTTATTTTTACCAAGAAACACACATGGTAATTAATAACCAAATAAAGTCAGACTTACTTACAATAATCCCCTTAGAATATCATCCAAATTAGGATAACACAGGATCACATTTATACATATTAATACTCATTTCAAGGTCAAACATCACCCTAATAACTCTCAAGATCAATCTAGTTTGTCATTACTTTAAAAGCCTCTCCTATCTTACAACATCAAGAATTAGCTCACTTTAAATTAAATACACGTCATTACATCAACCACCTTTCCACTCAAGAGACCCTTGAAATATGATTAACCAGTGGTCCTCTTAAGGTACCAAATATATAAATAATAGAATATAACCAGGGTTCACTCTAGGAACCATCAAACTCTCCAAAATCATGGTATTCACACATGCTTAGGAATTATGTCTGCCCACTAACCATGAGCTACAGTAGGCGAGCTCAGTCCATAAACTAGATATATCAGACAACTAGAATCTGATACCCTAATACCAAACCGACTATTATACCAAACTTATTCCAATTTACCCACCATTATCCTCCCGGAAGTCCACCAATTCAATCATAGTCAATATTCATCAATTCACACACAAAAAATAATCAGGTGTTGTTAAAAAGTACAATTACATAATGAGTTAAATCAACCACGCTTGCATATCACCAAGATTTTTTCACAAATCTCATTATAGATTATCAATTTCTAAACTTGCATTCAATAATTAACAATTTCAATATTCATTAGTATGCATTGCAACTAAATAAACAAAAAATCAGTTAACATGTATGGATAAAAATAAATGATCCTTAACTCCAATTCAATAATAACCTACAACGTGTTTTAAGAAAAGAATACATCACCTATTATCAACCAATAAACAATATAAAGGACCTACATGCAATCAAACCAATTAACTGCCTATTTTATAATTATATAAACATATAAATATATTGTCACGACCCAAAAACTAAGGGCCATGATGACATTTATTACGACAAACATTAACAAGTAAGATTATTACCCAAACTGATATGAAATGAGAAAAAGAACAATAAATCCTAAGTTAAGACTTCTAGAATGAAATCAAACCACACATAGACAATAATAGTGGAAGATACATTACAGTGATACTATAAATCTTCCCAAAATTTGAATATCATAGTGTAAGAACCAACTAAATAAATCACAAAATCAAAATATAGAATTAATAGCTCAAAGGAACATAATCAGTCTCTAAATACAAAATAAGAAATGAACTAAACAAGAGGAGGTAGTAGAACAACACAAAATGTGCATAATGCATAAAATTGCAATAAAAATGATGATGATGTAATGCACGAGGTTGTCGCACAACCTCCATTACATATACCAAGTAAGCTCCCGAGGTAGGACCCATGGGGGGTTTGTCAACCGATATACAATCCAATATCCAATATCAATCTAATATCCATAACTCCTCTTCGACACATACATCGGCAGAGGGTTTTTAAAGATGTCACATTTTCTGTCAGAGGAACTAGTATTTCCACGGTGGTACCAATGTTTAATAAACGTATATGATATGAGGATGTAATGCTCACAACCAACCAGATGAGAATTTTCAAATCCAACCAATATACTAATCATGTTAGCCAAAAATCACTGAATAAGGCAACTATCTGGATCCAATATAATCATATACAATAGAGTAAGATATACCATCATATGCTATTTGATACCACATAATTCCCAATTTTAACAATTTCCACCAATAAGAAAACAACCAATTACATAAGTACCAGGCTAATAACATCATATAAGACCCCAAATAATCACACATAGCAAATAGGGTCTCAAAACCACCAAATAACAACAATACTAGCCCTCACAAGGGCATAAAATAGTAGTAAATCCTTTTTCATGATTATTTCCCGCACTCATAACATGCTTTTATATCAATATTAACTACCCAGCCCAATCTAAAGAACGTTAAGCCATAACCTACCTCGAATGAAGCAAATTGAGACTGAAAGTCTTCAACAAAGCTTTTCCCTCATGAGTTAACTCAAATATCAACTAAAACATAAAAATATAGAATCTTCACATCAAAAAAGCCAATAATACCTATTTGTCTATTACAAGATCGTGGTTAAAATGGACCGCCAAATAGGTTTCCTACAAAATAATAGGATAAAATTAGAATTTTTGTCCAAAAGTATACTACCCATGATTAAAGAAAGTCAAAGAAGAAAACCCAAGTGAAAACAGTTTGAAATTGGGGTTTAGATCAAAGAATTACTAATTTAGGCCTTTCGGGCCAAAATCCCCAAATTCCACTTTTAAAATCAAGATTTAACAAGCTTTAAATGACAAGAATCAATGAAAAATAATTGAAATAGGGATTTGGGGCCTACCTAAGCTTGAAAATGGAAGAAATAGCCAAAAAAATCTGAAACCCAAAGCTCCAAGTCATCAAAATGGTGGAAAAATTGAGAGAGGGGATTTATATTACCCAATGCAGCTAAAGCGGGCCCTAGGCCACTTTAGCGGTCAGTGCCAAAGTGCCTAGGTGCCGCTAAAGTAGTACCCATGAATTGATGCTAGGCACTTAAGCTTACAAGTGGTGCTTAAGCGGTTAGAGCTTTAGCAACCAGCTTGCCGCTAAAGCGACACTTGCTAGGATGGCAGAGCCGGTTAAGCACCTTATGGCCGCTAAAGTGCCATTCGTTAAAATACCCAAAGGGCTACTTCAGAGGTCACATCAATTGCAATGCATCAGCTTGGACCACTCAATATTCTTCTAGAAGCTTGAGAATGCAAACGAACAATGCTACCCTATTAAATTCGATGCTCCAAACTCAATGGCGATATTGGATTTCCAAAAAATATTATTTTTGCAAAATTAACCCTCGAGACCATATTTCACAATGTTTCAATCGAGGGTCGAAATGAGATACCAAAGCCATAAAGTCACACCAACTATGTTAATAGCTAAAATCAACATTTTGGATATGCTGATGCAGTCTATTTTACTATCCAATGCACAGAATAATAAATGTTAACTAAAGCAAATAAAAAGCCATTTTAACCTCCAAAAACTACAAGCTCACATAAATCACACCAAAATGAATTGAGAATTGTGCCAATCATCCATATAACCCAGAAATGCCACAAAACAACCACAGAGAGAGGTAAAAAAATCAAATAACACAGAAATGAATAATTCACAAAAATAACCAAAAATCACATTACATCATCCACCACTAATAATCTAGTTCGTCCTCAAACTAAAGGCAAGGGAATACTCGAATAAGCAAAAAATTGAGGATAACTACCACACATATTGAACTCCACCTCTCAAGAAGCCTAATCTACAGGTCCATATCCCCACTGGACCTTAACCATAAGAATATCTCTAGAATGCAATTGTCTAACATCCTTGGATAGAATAGAGATGGTCTCCTCAGTAAAAAAACTCTCATCAAACTGGATGAAATCCCAACAATTGACATGAAACTTTTCTGGAATGTAATGCCGAAGCATAGAAACATGAAAAACTAGAAGAACACCTAATAAATCTAGGGGCAATACAAACAGAAAAGCCACATCCTCAATAGTATGAATAATCTTAAAAAGTCCAATACACCTGGGGCTAAGCTTGCCTCTCTTCCCAAACCTTATTAAACCCTTCATGGGCGACACACGAAGGAAGACTCGATCACCAACACTAAATCTCAAGGCATGAAGTCTACAATCCACATAGCACTTATGCCTACTCTGGCTGCTCAAAGTCTATCCTGAATAACCTGAACTCTATCCAATGACTTATGAAGTAAGTCTGTACCTCAAGTTCTATTCACAGAAACCTTAAACCAACAATCTAGAGAGCGACAATGCCTACAATACAAAGCCATAAAAGGAGCCATCTCAATACTGAAATGGTAGCTATTATTAAATGCAAACTCCATCAAAGTTAGATGTTGCTTTCTCTGATCTCCAAAGACCATGACACAACCACAGAGTATATTCTCCAAAACCTGAATAGTCTGCTCCAACTGACTATCGATTTAGGGGTGAAAAGCTATATTAAGATCCACCTGGGTACCCAACTCCTCCTAAAAAATCTTTTAAAAGTGAGATATGAACACGAAATGTCTATCTGAGATGATAGATACTAGCACACCATGGAGACAAACTATATCACAAATATAGACATAGGCCAACCTTTTAGCACTAAATGAAATGTAAAAAGGAATGAAATGAGCAGATTTGGTCAATCGATCCACGATAACCCAAACACTATTAGAACCACATGAAGTATAAGGAAATCCAGTCACAAAGTCCATAGTGATCCATTCCTATTTCCACTTGAGAATGGGTAACCTCTGAAGAAAACTACCAGGTCCCAAGTTCTCAGCCTTTACATGCTAACAACATATGCAACAATCTATATAATCCATTATATCCTTCCTTATACCACCCCACCAGTAGTGTTGTCACAAGTCATGATACATTTTAGTCACTCCCAAATGGATGGAATACCTAGATAAATGAGCCTCCTCTAAAATCAATCTAATCACATCACCCACTCTCAGCACACTAACTCAGCCTCTAATCTTCAAAACACCATCTAGATCAAGCGAGGATTCCATAGCCTCTTTACTTAACACATTATCTTGAATCACACTCAACCCAACATAATCAAATTGATGAGCCTGAATCTACTCCATCAAGAAAGACCTAGCCTCCATAAATGCCAAAATAGATCCAGGTGTTAAAATATCAAGCCTAACTATTAAGTTAGCCATATACTAGACCTGTAAGGCCAAAGGCCTCTCCAGGGTCAAAAAATGAGCCAATCTATCTATGCTAGTTAGTTGAAAGCCATATACTAGACCTGTAAGGTGAAACGCCTCTCTAGGTTCAAAAGATAAGCCAAGCTATCCATGCTAGTCGGCTTTCAGCTCAAGGAATCTATAACCATATTAGCCTTGCCCAAATGATAGAGAATAGTAAGATCATAGTCCTTAAGCAACTCAAGCTTATGTCGCTGCCTCTTATTAATATCTCATTGGGTAAAGAAATACTAAAGGCTATAATAATCTAATAAAATAACTCAATGGACTCTGTACAAGTAGTTCCTCTACAACTTCAAAGAAAATACCACCATGCACAACTCCAAATCATGGGTAGGGTAATATTTCTCATGGGGTTTCAATTGACGACAAGCATACGCAATCACCTTACTCATCTGCACAATACATTACCTAACCTAACACTTGAAGCATCACAAAAGATTGTAAAACCCACTCCTTCCTTGGGCAAAGTCAAGATAGGAGCTGATGTCAATAAATCCTTGAGCTTTTGAAAGCTCTCCTCACAAGCATCGAAATACTAAAAGGAAATATTCTTCTAATTCAATCTGGTCAATGGAGCTACACTAAATGAAAAATCCTTAATGAAGCACCGATAGTAACCTTCCATACCAATATAACTCTGAATCTCGCTAGGAGAAGCAGGCCTATCCCAATTACAAACTATTGTAATCTTATTTGAGTCTATCATAATACCATCCTTGGTCACCAAATGACCCAAGAAAGAAACTGACTCTAACCAAAACTCACACTTGGAGAACTTATCATACAACTTCTCATCCCTCAATCTCTTGAGTATAGTAAATAATTGCCACTCATGATCAACCTCACTTATGGAATAAACCAAGATAACATCTATAAATATAATGATAAAATAGCCAAGATATGGTTAAAATGCCTAGTTCATAAACTCCATGAATGCGGCTTGGGCATTAGTCAACCCAAAGGACATACCGAATCCAAAAAGTGATCTCTCAAATATCCAAAGCTCTAATTCTCAACTGGTGATACTCAGATCTTAAATCAATTTTTGAACACATCAAAGCACCCTAAAGCTGATCAAATAAATCATCAATATAAATAAGAAGATACTAATTCTTAATTGTCACCTTGTTCAACTTTGGATAGTCAATACACATATGCTTAGACCCATCTTTTTTTTCACAAACAAAACATGCATATTCCAAGGTTATACACTAGGTCAGATAAATCCCTTATTCAATAACTCATGGAATTGATCCTTCAATTCTATCAACTATGTTGGGGCCATCCTATAAGAAAGAATAGAGATGAGCTTGGTTCTTGGATGAACATCAATGGAAAAATCAATATTACAATCCAGAGGCATATAAGAAAATTCATAGGGAACACATCCATGAACTCACGAACAATAGGAATAGAATCCAAAAGAGACGATAAAGTACTACTATTATCAGGAATATGAACTAAATAAGACAAACATCCCCTTTAAACCAAGCGATGAGCTTCACGAAAAGATACAACTCTCTTAGGACCTAATTAAGAACGCCCTTCTAAGTTATCCTTGTCACTCTCGGTGAAGCTAAGGTCACAGTCTTAGCATAACAGTGTAGGAAAGCATTATAAGGAGCTAACCAATATATACCTAAAATGACATCAAAATCTACCATATCTAGGATAATTAGATCTACCCAAGTCTCACACCCAGCAAAGGTTACAACACAAGATAGGTGTCCCAATCCACTACTAAAGAGTCTCCTATAGAGGTAGATATATGATAGGCATGGCAAGAGGATCATTAGTAGAATCAAAACCCAAAGAAAAATATACAAAGACATACGAGAAAGTTAAACCTAGATAAAAAAACATAGATACAAATCTAAAACAAAAAAGGATAATAATTGTGATGAAAACTTTGAAAGATTCTACCTCTGGTCTAGAAGGTTAGCAGAGCACTGTGTACGACCACAACCCAACTAAGTAGCTCTGTGACCACCACCACAGTATCTTTGCCTCATACACATCTGGTAGAACCTCTACCTGTCACTATCTATACAAGAATAGGCTAAAAAATATGATGGGATAGTCCTTTGTGAAATAGCTTACCTCATCATATACAAAGCAACCTCTATGACTTGACTTAATAGAGGAAGGTACAACTGAGCTAGAACGACCACCTAAAGTTGCTAAACCAGAAAACCCACTACCTGAACCTTGTAAAGTTGCCTGTATAGGTCTAACATAGTACCCACAAAATCATTAAGAATCTCTATCTCGAGGAGTGTGACCTCTAAACTTACCCTAATGATGCACCCTCTTAGAGCCTCCATAAGACGCTCAAAGAATAGACTCAATCATCTTAGCATGATTCACTATACTCTAAAGAAAGCCCCTAACACTACCATCTAGGTAGTAAAAAGTTGAAATGAAATATCCAGGCCCTTCATGAACTTCTAAATCTTCTCAGACTCGGTGGCAATATTGGCATAAAAATATATATAATGCATGAAAGTATGCCTCATACTCTTCAAAAACCATGGAGCGTTGCTCCAAGTGATCAAACTTATATCTCATCTGATCCTTCAAATTATGTGGCACAAACCTATCCAAAAAGGACTCACCAATCTGATCCTAATTTATCTCTAGCAAACCAAGAGGTTTGCAATAAACAGGTGACCTTTACTAATCCCTAGGTGTATCTCTAAACTAATAAATAGTGTAAGCAACCCCATGCAACTCATGCAAACCAATATTATGAAAATTCTCACAATAATCAATCAAGAAGTCATAGCCATCCTTGCCCTTAACACCAGTGAACCTGGGTGGACCTAAATGAGTGAATCTCTCAAACCATTTTTGATCCTTATATGAAATAACTGTACTCAAAATAATAAGAAACATAGTAAATCTAGCTAGCTGAGATCCCATCTGAAGGGGTAACATATATGAAGGTTGAACTCCTAATCTTAGAATACCATACTCAGATACTAGCAAAAAAGGAGGAACAACACCTCAAAGTATGTAGAGTACCATTAGCTGATATGGGTACTACTAGAGGATCCACACTCAAAATTGGAGAAATGATATATTGCAGGCTATAGCACAAATGCAGGTACAATACTCGGAGTTGGAGGAACACCAAGTTCACTCAAAACAACCCCCTTCAAATATGTCAACAAATGAATCAACAACCCCTCCAAGAATAGGGCAGAAAAACTCTGTAGGACCTGAGTAGGACTCATCGGTCTAGCATGATCAACTCGAGGCTTAGGGAAAATCCCCCCAATACTGCCTCTGGATGGGGTAGATCCTCGCACCCATCTACTAACTCGACCCTTTCTACGACTCGTAACCCACCCTTTAAACTAATCTCTCTCTGCGATATGTAGTTTTAATAATGAGCAACCAACTTTAAGGGACTAGGTACCTGGATGTGCAAGGTACATGACATGAAACAAACCAAGGCCTAGTCATGTCAGGAATCTCAAGTGTGACCAGGATTGGAGATTTCCCCCAATACTCATTTGTAACCACCCTTTACCCTGTGTCAGATGAATTTCGAACATATAATAATATAAAGCAACAAAAATTGAAAGACATTAGATAAATTCTATAATTATAATCCAACAACTTCAATCAAATACCCATCCAGTGCCGACCCTAATGCAATACGAATACCAAGGCTGACACTAATACCGACACTGCTAATGCCTATAGTTGTCAAACAAAGCCACTATCTAGAATCAATAACATCCGCTTAGGACATATCGCTGAACATATCCAAAACTAAACCAAAGAAATAATAAATACCAAAAAAGTTCATAGCATGAAATAGAGCCTTACGGAGTATAGAAGCTCACCACTTTAGTCTGACTCAAAGTTGTCCTCGAATACAAGTCACTTAGTAAGAAGAGTAGTGTGACTGGTTCATACATCGCATGGGGATATAGTGCATAAAGACGATTAGAGAAATGAACGCTAGCATGTACTCCATAATAAGGATAAAATAATGTCAGTAATTGAAAACCAAAGTAAATAACCATATGTAATCTCATAGATATATATATATATATATATATATATATACCATGCTGTGAAAATGAATCTAATTTAGCATGGATTTAAAATCTTTACCTGGGTTGTGTAGATTTGCCGTCATAATCCACTCATAAGCTATATGGGTCTAGTTTTATGCCCTGAATAGGCCATGGTACGTGTAGCTACTTGAATTGGACATATCATAGTTGTCAGGGATTCCCATATACCATTCGCTCTCCATAATACATATATATAAGTATAACTTAAGGGATTCCCATGTACCCCGCAAGGATATGGTCACCAAGACCAACCCTTATGTTGGTAAACATGAGTTTCCAGTGTCCATCCATCAGACTTACACCTTCATGGTTTGCTATCACAACCCACCATTAGTGCCTAATAAAACATTTAGCACATAACTAAACCACCAATTCAAGGAGTCAACTAACAAGGCATTCTGAAGTGGTATTGTCATACCAACTATAGCTTAAAAGTAATGTCACTAGCTAAAACTTAGGGGATTCCCATGTACCCCACAAGATCTCCAATTAAACTAAAACCATGGCCATCAAGGACTTTCCAAACTATTAAAAGTCAACCAAACCAATTTAAGTTCCATTACCTCTTATGCAATGCAAAGATTTCAATAATAGTCAAACTATGTCACAAAACCATTCTCATTGGCATTTTAACAAATATGTTGAGGGCATATAACTTCCAAAACCAAAACAAATATCAATTGACAATTCCCATGAAACCACATGTTCAAACCATAATTATAACATAAAAAACCATAAGTAAAATATGGGAAAACATTATCCAACCTTAAGCAACCAAAACCCCCAACATCTATTTCAAAACCCAAAATACTACAAAATAATACCATGAAAACCATTCATTAAAAACATGCATTTAGTTGAACTAAAAATGGGGAAGGAGTGAAATGCATTATACACCAAGGTAGATGAAGAGATTCACTCTTGAAATCTCATAATTGATTGCCTTATAAAAAACCTAGCCTTTTTCTTAAACCAAGAGCTTAAGAGAGATTTTAATAGTATTTGATTAAGAATAATAGGTTAATGAAGTCCCAAAAGATATTTTATGTCGTGGGGTCAAAAGGAGTTAAGAGGAGAAATGTCCAGAGTACTTCCAACCTAAAACTGTAAAAAAACTAGCAGGTGGATATGAGTGGACCCTCTGACTCATCACCACAATATATGAGTGGTACCCTCAAGTTGTCACTAGGTCAGAAAGTCGGACATAACATTCTGTCCAATATGCGCTCCCTTGCCTAACCTTTCAACATACCATACGACTAGTACCCCCAAGTCGTATCCTAAGCAGAACATCAAGGGCTAGTCACTGGTCAACTTACAATTGAACCCTACTTTCTCTTCATAAGTCCATATGACTCGTATGGAGTCTATCGTATCAAGGACAGAACTTGGTCAATCAATACACTAACCAACATATGACTAGGGTCCCTAGACCTGTACCCATACCATATGACTCTTATATTGAGTCATTACAAGGATAGTGATTTCAAAACTAAAGAAATTTTCAAGGGCCGAAACCCAGGGTATTTCAGTAAAGTACAGTTGGCACGCGTTGTCTGCATAATTTTGTCCTCTTATGCCACAAACTTTTAGGTGTTATTTTGTAATGATTAGGACACCTGGTCCAATGATCTTTTAGCCCTAATCATCACTCAGTTATAAAATAAAAGAGATGCCTCTTTATCAAATGGTTTTGAGAACAAAAAATAAAAGAGTGCTGAAAAAAGAGAAAGGCAAAAAACTACTTTACAACGATTATCAAGCATAACTCATGTTCTTAGCTTACTCGATATACTAAAGTAGTCACTATTCTTGAGTGTATCCTGATTCATAATAGAATTAATCAGTCTATAAGAGTAATGTCTTGATTTGTCGTTGCCCAAAAGTGCTTAGGTAGAGTTGTCTAAGCTTGATACTGATTAAAGTTAATCAGTGTAGAGAGTCCTTTGTAGAGTTTAAAAGATGGGATTGTAGTAGAGTTATTACAAGTGATAGGAGAGTAGAGGTAGGCTAAAATTGAGTCTGTAATCAAAAGGTTGATTATAGTGGATTTATTTGGTCCTTGTGAGGGAAATCCATGGTTTCCTCCCTTGAGTGAGGAGGTTTCCACGTTAAATCTTATGTGCTGTTACTTTCCTATACTGCCTTTAATTTTCTAGCAACTTATAGATGAGTTACTATTTTATCACATGTGATTGACTTTGAGGGATATGGTTCCTCAGTATGTGGTGCAACCCCTAAGGGTTCTACCAAGTCCAGAAACTGATGGAAGACTCTATATATCTTATCCATGAATTTCATTGAGGCATTGGTCAACCCAAAAGATATAACCAAAAACTCAAAATGCTCATACCGAGTATGAAAGGTAGTCATAGGGATATCCATTTCCCTAATCCTTAACTGATGGAACCCGGTTTGAAGATCCATTTTGGAGAAAAATCTAGCACTCTAAAACTGATCAAACACATCATCTATCCTTGGAAGAGGGTACTTATTCTTTATCATCACTTTATTCAACTGTTGGTAATCAATACATATCCAAAAGAAACCATCCTTTTTATGAATGACCAAAATAGGTGCACCCCATGGGGACACACTAGAATGGATGAAATCTTTGTCTAAAGGATCCTTGAGTTTCTCTTTAAGATCCTTCAACTCAATTGGAGACATTCTATATGGAGGAATAGAAATCAGACAAGTGTCTATAACAAGATCAATCCCAATCTCAATCTCCCTATCGGGAGGATCACCAGGAAGGTCATTAGGGAAGACCTCAAGAAATTTATTCACCACTAGGATGGAATGCAAAGAAGAACCCTTTGAGTTATAATCTTTAACTCGGACCAAATGGTAGAGACACCTCTTGGAGATTAATATCTGAGCTCTAAGATATGATATGAACTTCCCCTTAGGATCTAGGAAACCACCCTCCCATTCAATAACTAGCTCATTAGGGAATTTAAAGATGACCCTACGAGTCCGACAGCCTAGAGACGCATAGCATGAGTTAAACTAATCAATCCCTAATATGACATCAAAATCAACTATGTCTAATTCAAATAGATCCACCAAGGTCCCCCGACCACCCACAGATACCACACACCCTTATAGACTATTCTAGCCACTAGAGTCACCCAATAGGGTAGAAATAAAAAAGGGTTTGAAATACACTTAGTACCAAAACCAAAATCCACATCCACAAATGGGATCAAATAAGAGAGAGTGGACACTGGATTAAATAAATAGTACACATTATGTGAAAATAGTTTCAACATACTAGTAACAACTTAGGCATGCCTCAAACTCCTGAAGAGTAGTGAGTGCATAGAGTCGGTTTCGAGCAGTATCGAAACTAAATAGTTCACCCTTTGATGTTGGAGTTGATGAAGAGGCAACTGGAATCTTATTTTCCCTAGAGGCAACCATACCAATAGGACAGTTCCTAAGTATATGCCTTTTCTGACCATAGTTGAAGCACCTGTCACTACTTTCATCATCGAAACCCCAATGCAAATAATCATAAAATCTATAGGAATATTATGATAGAGTTAATTGGGCCCTACTAGACTGAGATTGGGCACCCTATACCCTAAAGTTTTTTCCACCCTAAAAACTCCTATCACCCAATCGTTTTGGGTAGGGAGCACTAGCCATCGAGTAAGACCTAGAATTGCCCCACTTTTTCTTGGGCCAGTTTCCACTATACCTACCATTCTAATATTGGACACCACTCTGATTAGATAATATACACTGCTTGCCCTATCATTTCCCTATCTTAGCCTGCTTCTTCTTCTCTTGCTAAATCTATTGCATGTACATAACTAACCTGGAGATATCCATGTCCTTGTTTAATAAGACAACTTTCCTCTCCAAAATCAAGTCTCTAGACAAACCAAAAGTGAACTTCCTTATTTTATCTCTCATGCTAGAAAACAACTCCAGAGCATGCCACGATAAATGGTGAAACCTCAAGGCATGCTCCTTGACTAATATCTTGCCTTAGTTCAGATTAACAAACTCTTCTACTTTTGCCTCCCTCAACTTCTTAAGAAAGAAGCGGTCTAAGAAAGCCTTAGAAAAATCTTACCACAAAGTTGACTCAACATCAACACCCCTTGATTGATCCATTCCTTGTACCATTGGTATGCCATATTTTTTAGTGGATAGGCGACAAACTCCACGCCCTCCATATTTGTGGTATGCATAACACAGAAGATGTTTTCTATCTCATCTAGAAAACCTTATGGATCCTTCTTTACCTTAAAACCAATAAAGATTAGAAGATTCAACCTCATGAACAAGACAACCATGTGGCCACAGAAAATGGAGTAACAAAAGCACCACGCTCAATCTGAGAATCTACCAACTGAGCCAATATGTGAATAGAATGATGAAACTTGGAATTCATTATATCAGCCTGAGAGGCTCTAGAAGGATTTGAGGTTATTAGTGGAAATGTAGGAGGGCAATCAGGAACTGGACCCCTAGACTGAGTCTGGACCCCATAAGTAGGATGGGTCCTATCAACATTATCCTCAGGTAGGAAGAGGAGCTTTTGTGAACTTCAAATCTTTGAGAAGGCATGATCTAAAAAGTGAATGAAAAAGAATTAGAGGAGAATTTAGGACCTTAGACTCTACATATTTAAAACAAAACACAAGAAATAGAAACATTCCTAAATGCCTTGTAGCTTCTCATTTATGAGTGTGGTATGCTACACACCCTTAAAAGAGACTCTACACGACACGGCTTTGTCGGACACTTATTTAACCATGAACCTAGGGAACTGATACAAATCTAACATGGCCCAAACTAGGGCCTAGTCATATTAGGCATCTCAAGTTCTACCGGGATTGGAGACCGTTCCCAATACCCATCCATAACTGCCCCATACCATATGTCAGATTAATTCTAAACATATAATAAAATAAAGCAATAATAATTGAAAGAAAATGGATAAAGTCTATAATTATAATCCAACAAATTCAATCAAATACCCAACCGCTGCTAACCCTAATGCCAATACCAATATAATGGTTGACACTAATACTGACACTGCCCATGCCCATAGTTTTCTGATATTGCCTATATCCAAAATTAATAACATTTGGTCGGGACATGCCCCTAACTATTTCCAAAACCAAGCCAAAGAAATAAAAAAAAACTATAGAAGTCCATAGCATAAAATGAATCCTTTTGGAGTATGGAAGCTCACCACTTTATTTTGAATCAAAGTTGTCCCCGAATTAAAGTCACTGAGCAGGAGAAGTAGTATGACAGGTTCTGGCATCGCATGGGATACAACGGCCAAAAATGGTTAGTAGAATAAATGCTACCATGTATTTTGGGATAAGGATAAAATAATGCTAGTAATTCAAAACAAAATTAAATAACCATATGCAATCACATAGATACATATATATACCATGTTGGGAAAGAGAATCAGGTTTAGCATGCATTCAAAATCTTTACCTGGCCTGTGTAGGTTTACTATCATAATCCACTCATGGGCTATATGGGTCCAGTGTTACCCCCTGACGGTCCCCAGTATATGTAGCCCCACGAACTGGAGATATCATAGGGACCATGGATTCCCATGTATGCTTTTCCCTCCATGATATATATATGAGTATAACTTGGGGGACTCTTGTATACCCCATAAGAGAATGGTCAGCAAGACCAATACTCATATTGGCAAAAATAAGTTCCTAATATTCAGCTATCAGACTCACACCTTTACGATAAGCTATCACAACCTGCCATTAATGCCCAATTAAAAAATTTAGCTCATAACTAAACCATAAATTCAAGGAGTCCATTAACAAGGTATTATGAAATGGTATCATCATACCGACTATAAGTTGTAAGCAACATCATTAGCCAATACTTAGGGATTCATATGTACCCCACAAGATTTCCAATTAAATAAAAACTATGGTCATCAAGGCCTTTCCAAACCATTTAAAGACCACCAAACCAATTTAAGTTTCATTACCTCTTATGCAATGCAAAGATTTCAGTAATAGTCAAACTAAATGACAAAACCGTTCTCATTAGAATTTTAACAAACATGTTAAGGGAATATAACTTTCAAAACCAAAACCAAATATCAATTGACTATTCCAATGTAACCACATGTTTAAATCATAATTGTAACATGAAAACCCATATGTAAAACATGGGAAATCATTATCCAACCATAAGAAACCAAAACCCAACATCTATTTTAAAACCCAAAACACCACCACAATAATACAACGAAAACCATTCATTAAAAATATGATTTTAATTGAATTAATAGTGAGGGAGGAGTGACATCCTTAGTCACCAATAAAGACGGAGAGATTCACTCTTGAAAGCCCCTAATTGATTGTCTTGTTGAAACCCTAGCCTTTTCTTAAAACAAGAGCTTGAGAGAGATTTTAAGAGTGTTTGATTAAGAATATTAGGTTAATGAAGTCCTAAAAGATATTTTATGTCATGGGGTTAAAAGGAGTTACAAGCGAAAATATCTAGAATACCCCCAACTTAAAACTATAGAAAACTTACAGTGGATATGAGTGGACCCTATAACTCATAACCACAACATACGAGTGGTACCCTCATGTCGTCACTAGGTCAGAAAGTTGGACACCATATTCTATCCAATATATGACTCCCTTTCCCAACCCGCACCATACCATACGACTAGTACCCCTAAGTCTATCCTCTATAGAAATTCAAGGGCTAGACACTTGTCAACTTGTGATTGAACCCTACCTTAGTGTCACGAGTCCATACAACTCGTGTGGAGTCTATCATATCAAGGACAAAACCTAGTCAATCAGCAGACTAACCAATATACGACTAGGTTCCTAGACCCATATCCATACCATATGGCTCGTATGGTTAGTCATTACAAGGATAGTGAGTTCATAACTTAGCAAATTTCCAAGGGCCAAAACCCAGGGTATTTCAGTATAATATAGCTGACATACGTTGTCTGCATAATTTTGTTCTCTTATGTAATAAACTTGCAGGTGCTATTTTGTACTGATTAGGACAACTGGTCCAATGATCTTTTAGCCCCAATCATCAATCAGCTATAATAGAAAAGAGATGTCTTTTTATCAAATGGTTTCTTACAAATAAAATAAAAGAGTGCTGAAGAGAGAAAAAGGCAAAAATATAGTTTACAGTGATGCTCAAGCATAGCTCATGTGTTTAGCTTATTTTATATACTGAAGTAGTTAGTGTTTTTGAGTGTATCCTGATTAGTAGCAGAATTACTCAGTCTATAAGAGTAATGTCGTGTTTTGTTGTTGTTTGATAGTGCTTAGGTAGAGTTGCCTAAGCTTGATACTGATTAAAGTAAATTAGCATAGAGAGTCCTTTATAGAGTTTCCAAGATAAGCTTGTAGTAGAGTTATTACAAGCAATAAGAGACTAGAGGTAGGCTAAAATAGAGTTTGTAATCAAGAGGTTAATTATTATGGATTTCTTTAGTGCTTGTGAGGGAAAGTCATAGTTTTATCTCCCTTGAGCAAGGAGGTTTCCATGTTAAATCTTGTGTGTTGTTACTTTCCTACACTTGCCTTTAATTTTCTAGCACCTTATAGATTCTTTACTGTTCTATCACTTGTGATTGACTTTAAGGGACATAGTCCCTTACTGTGTGGTGCAACCAAGGGTTTTAACAATTGGTATTAGAGTAGGTTCACTATAAAAGGTTTATACCTAAAGTATTTTGGTCATCATGGCTCCTAAAATTGAACTAGGGGTGGAAAGAAAAGAAGCAAAAGGGAGAGAGGCTTTAAAGTATTACCTAGGTGAAGAAGACACTGATGTTGCACTTCTAGCAACAAGGATTGTTATAGCTATAAAAAAGGGGTAGTTAGAGTAGGAAAATAAATGGTAAAATTAAAGGTTGTCACAAATATGGTAGCTCTGAAGAGTTCATTAGAAACTACCAAATGCAAAAAAATGATCAAAATCTTGAAAAATTAAAAAGAAAAGATACAGATAGTTGTATAATAAGGAAAGTGTTGGCTGCATAGGAAGACTCTTCAAATAAATTTGAGACAAACAATGAGAATAGAAATGATTTCATGATGAAATATGGTGAGAAGAAAAAGAATCTTAGGTTCCTATTGCTCTCTCATGGCAAACATAGAAGATGAAAAAAAAGGAGGTACTACTCTTTGATATTAAGGAAAGTCTAAATAACTACATTGCTAGGAAAATCAAAAGTCTTGCTAGTGTGTTGATAGACTCTGTGTATGAACTTACCATTAAGAAAAATGCTCAAGAAGAAAATGTAAAGAATCAGAAAATTGAATTAACTGCCTTAACTCTTCAAATTTTGAAACAAAAGAATTATTTGCTAAGTTAAAATCTAGGGACCTGAACTTAGTGAGTCAACTGAAGAAAGTCAATACTTCTGAGAGTAAAGAGAAGAAAGAATTCCCAAAGCTTCAAATTGAACTTGAAGAGAAGCTGAGGGATTCTCAAGGGCACCTTAGGCTTGCGCTTCATAAGAATGAAAAATTAGAAAGGGACCTGGTCCATTTAAAAGAAGAGTTAAAAAAATCTCTTAAATGGACTGGTTCTTCATTGACTCTTTCTAAATTGAACAATCAAGGTGTTAATAAAGGTAAAGACTAGGGTTATCAAGAAAAAACTCATCCTACTAGGTCCAAAGGAAAGACTATCAATGATGCTGAAACAAAGCTTCAAAACCTATGCATAATCATTGTGGAAGAGATGGGACACCAAGGGAAATGGTCAAAGTTGGATAAAAGATAAAACAAAATAATTTAGTTATGTTCAGTAGGATTATACACAATCAGATGATATGAGGAAGAATTCTCTACCTAAATGGGCCGAGAAGGTTTTGATCACACTATTGTCTTCTTACTAGTAATCAAAATCAAGTGGGTTCCCAAATCAAACAAGTGATTATAATTCTAGGTTAGAAAAAGGGGAGTGTAGTCAGGAATGTTCAATAAAAGTAAGTGTTCTAGTACTAAATAGTAAAAGATCTGACTAAGTTCTCTCTCTCTCTCAAGGCACTCCAAGGTGAAAGTTTCATATTTTGAAACTATTAATTTTAAGGACCTGGTCCTTAGAAGACTCATCTTAGAAAGATAAGGCCTCAGTAAGAGGTTAAAGAATGGATTTATAATGCTAACCTAACCTAATATGCGAACTAGTGTCTCTTAAAAAATATGTCTATGTTCAGGAGACAGGTATCCATGATATAGTAGGTGCTTGTCAATATAACATGACTGCATACCTTTGTTGGTATATACCCATGGTAATAGCTTAGGAGGAGGATAATTGAAGCTAACACGAGTACAAAATTCAATAAAAAAGGGACCTGGTCCCATCACCTAAGTTTGTACCTATACAAGATACTTAAGTGATCATAAAATGTTATTTTAAAAGCCTTTATATTCTCTCCTTTAACATGTCAATTCTTTTGCAAAATGATAAGTCATACTTTTTAGGTTTAGACATGTCAATTTAAAAGAAAAATCTTTTAATGACATTAGTCACCTCTCAAAATTGCTAAGTCAGACTTTCTTGTCATTATTCTCCAACTTGTCTAAATTATCTTCCCTCATCTACAAATCTTCTCTAAATCTAAAATAAGCCAGCTCATCTCTATCTCTTGAAATTAAATGGACAATATTGCTACTTCTTCCAATCGAGAAAAAGACCATAAATTAGACAAAACTTCATAGAGTTAAACCAAACATCCCCAAGTTGAACATCTTGTTTCTTCAGGAATTGAAACTATGGAAAACATCATCTGTAATCCAAAACAACAAACTAAGTCAATTCTTCTAACTAAATCTTCCTTAGAATGTTCAGAACCCACAATAGAGTTAGTCTTTATTAAATCCACCTTAACCTTAGAAGATTATGCTCAACCAATCATGATAGAAAATCTAAGCCAAGGGTTTGTATCACCAAAAAAATAAGAAACATCTCAAAATGAAACTCCATTTTCTCTAGAAAACTCAAAACTACATGAAAATTTCCAAATTCTTGAGTCATCTAAAAAATCCTAATAGTTGAACCCTATAAAATACAATAAGCACCTGACTCTCCTCCACTCTCAGATTAAAACTGAAACACCTTGAGCTTTGACCCTTAGAAATTTCCCCTAGTTTGAGCCTTTTGTTCATTATATGACTCATGCTTACTTGTCGTATGATATGAATACGGTATATGGGTCTTGGTTATATATTACTTAGTTTGGGTTTGATTGTATTCAATCCAAGGTATGAAAAGACTCCATATAAGTCATATGTAGATAATACGAGAGGTAGGGTCTAAATCATATGTTATTCATTCTATAGCCATTGACATTCTGCTTAGGGTATGACTAGGTGGGTAATTATCGTATGGTGATGGTATAATATGGGTAAGCGGAGTTTTATGTTGGATAGAATATGGGGTCTAACTTTCTATCTTAGGTACGAGTGCAGAGTACCACTCGTATAATGTGGGTATAAGTGGAGGGTTCCAAACCATACCCACCTATGGAGTTTTTACAGTTTAAGTTTAGGGTATTTTGGACATTTACCCTCTTAACTTATTTTGACCCCATGACTTAAAACACTATTAGGACTTTATTTACTATATCATTCTCAATCAAAAACACTTTAAACACTCTCAATCTCTCTCAAGCTTTTGGTCCAAGAAAAAGGCTGGGGTTTCCTTAAGGTAATTCAATTAGGGTCTTTCAAGAGAAAATCTCTCCATCTTCTTTGGTATCTAAGGCATGTTATTTCTCCCTCATAGTTAATTAAGCAAAAGGCATGTATTAATTAATAGTTGGTTAATATTTTCCCATGGTTTACTTATGGTTTTTCATGCTATATTTATGGTTTGGACTTATGGTTGTGTGGGAATGGTCAATTGATACTTGGTTTTTGTTTTGGAAACTATATTCCCTCAAAATGTTTGATAAAATCCACATAAGAATGATTTTGTTACATAGTTGGACTTTTGTTGAAAACTTTGCATTGTAGAATATGGTAATGGAACTTAAAGTTAGTTTTGATGGTTTAAATGGTTCAATGGTAAAGTGTTGGTGGATATGGCTTTAACTTACATTAAAAATCTTATGGGGTACGTGGGAATCCCCCAAGTTATTTTAATAATGGAAAATATAGGGTACATAAGAATCTCTAAGTGTTGGCTAATTACATTGTTTGTAAGCTATAGTCGATATAATGATACCACTCCGTAATGACTTGGTAATTAACTCTAGAATAGGTGGTTTTTTTATGTGCTAAAGGTTTTAATTGGGCAATAATAGAGGGTTGTGATAGCTAACCATGAAAGTGTCAGTCCAATGGATGAACACTGGAAACTCATGTTTGCCGACATGAGGGCTGGTCACAACGATCATATAATTGAGGAGTACATGGGAATCCCCTAATTTTATACTTATATATATGTATCATGGAAGGTAAATGGTATATGAGAATCCCTAACCCCTATGATATCTCCAGTTCGTGTGACTACATACACTAGGGCCTATTTAGAGGGTGATACGAGATCCATATAGACTGTGGGTAGTATTAGGATGGTTAAGCTACAAAATCCTAGGTTAAAGGTTTTAAATGCATGCTAAACACGGTTCCTTCTCCCATCATAATATATATATATGTGTGTGTGTGTGTATGTTAATGTTCTTGCATATAGTTATTTACTTGGTTTTAAATATTGGAATTATTTTATCCTTGCTCTTAAGTGCATGCTATAATTTACCCGCTAACCTATCTTAGGGTGTTGTATCCCCATACAATGCAAGAATCGGCCATACTACTCCTATAACTCATTAACTGGATTTAAGAATAGCTTGTGTCAAATTTAAGTGATGAGTTTCCATACTCTGGAAGACTCCATTTCATGTTATGTATTTCTTTACATACTCTTGTTATTTATTGGACATTGTTTTTGGCTGTAGTTAGGGGCATGTCCCATCTGGATATTATTTTAATTTCGGATAGAGGCTTTGTGTGATTACTATGGGCATAGGCGGTGTCAGTATTAGTGTCAGCCTTAGCATTGGTATTGGTATTAGAGGATGACACCATTGAAAGGTATTTGATTTATGATTTTTCTATGCTATTTTGTTATATGTTCCAAATTTATCCGACTTAAGGAATAGAGCGGTAATGGTTAGGTGTTGGGGGTATTATCCTATCCCAACTGGGACTTGAGGAACCTGACATAACTAGGCCCTAGTTTGGGTCATGTCATATTATTATCAAATCTCTAGGTTCATAGTCACTTTTAATTCCACAAAGAAGTGTTGAGTAGAGTCTTATTAAGGGTGTGCAGTGTGTCACACTTATGAAAGGGAGGCTACAAGACATTTAGGAATGTCTCTCTTTCTTGCGTTCAAACTGTAGAGTCTAAGATCCTGAATTCTCCTCTAATTCCTATTTGTTTACTTTTTATATCATTCTTCCTCGATGACCTGAAGCTCAGGAAACTCCTCTGTCCCACTTGGAGACAATGTTGATGGTACCCATTCTGCTTATGGGGTCCAGTACTGATCTAGGGGTCCAGTTCCTGATTGTCCTCCTTGATTTCTATTTGTTCCCTCTAGTCTATCTCAAACTCCACAGGCTGAAGTGACCAATGGCGACTTTCATTAATATATTCATATATTGGAAGATTTTGTAGCTACTTAATCTTAGTGTGATATTCTTGTTATTCCATATTCTGAGGCCACAAGGGTTGGCCAGTTCATGAGGCTGAACCCTTTGACCTTTACGGGTGTTAAGGTGGAGAAGAACCTTTAAGGTTTTTTAAATGAGATGGAAAAGATCTTTTGTGTTATGCATGCCACGAATATGAAAGGTGTGGAGTTTGCCTCCTACCAGCTGAAAGATGTAGTATACCAATGGTATGAGGATTAGGATCAGGAAAGAAGTGAAAATGATGAGTTAGCTCTATGGAAGGGTGTTTTTAATACATTTCTAGATTGCTTCAATCCTTAAGAGTTGAGGGAAGCTAAGGAAGAAGAGTTTGTTAATCTAAAGTAAGGTAAGATTTTAGGCAAGGTGTATGCCTTGAGGTTTCACTAGTTGTTTTAGTATATTCTGGAGATGGTTTCTAACATGAGGGTTAGGATGAGCAATTTTACTTCTGGGCTATCCAGAGAGTTGATATTAGAGAATAAGGATGTCTTATTGATCAAGGACATGGATATCTCTATGTTTGTTGTGTACATGCAACAGGTAGAGGAATAGAAGAAGAAGTAGGCTGAAATAGAGGAAAGACAGGGCAAGAAGTTTAAGTTCTCTATGCAGGGTGGTGGCCAACCGCAGAGTGGCAGGGATGGTGGTAAGTGGCCCAAGATAAGTAGGGAAATTTTGGGTCTTACTCAACTGTTAGTTCTCCCTACCTAAAGCCATCAGGTAATAGGTAATTCTATGGAGGTGAAAACTTCAGGGCAGAGGGAGCCCAATCTCAAGCTAGTGAGTCTCAGTCAGCTCCATCATATCCTTTCTGTAGGTTTTGTGGTAGATTGAATCAAGGTTTCTATGATGAGGAGGGGATAGGTGCTTCAACTGTTGTTAGCCAGGGCATATGCTTAGAAATTATCCTATTGGTAAGGTTGCTTCAGGGACAAACAAGGTTCCAGTTGCTTCATCATTAGAACTGGCACCAACAAGAGCTTTATCTAGTTTTGGTACTGATAGGAACTGTCTCTATGCTCTCACTACCCCACAAGAGTCTGAGACATTGCTTGATGTTGTGACTGGTATGTTAAAACTCTTTTCTCGAGTTATATATTGTTTACTTGATTTAGAGTCCTCTCTCTCTTAAGTGGCCCCATTTATGGTTATGCATTTTAGTTTTGGTTCAGAGTATGTTTCAAACCTGTTTTTATTTCTACCTCGATAGGTGACTTTATGACTGCTAGAAGAGTCCATGGGGGGTGTGGTATCTATTGATAGTAAAGAAACTTTGGTGGATCTGTTTAAATTAGATATGGTGGATTTTAATGTTATATTAGGGATGGATTGGTTGCACTTGTGCTATGCTTCTCTAGATCGTCAGACCCATAAGGTCATCTTTAAATTCCCTAGTGAGCCGGTTATTGAGTGGGGGGTGGTTCCCTATCTTCTAAAGGGAAGTTCATATCTTATCATAGAGCTCGGAGATTGATCTCCAAGAGGTTTGTCTATTATCTAGTCTGGGTTAAAGATTCTAACCCGGGTGGTCCTTCTTTGTATTTTGTTCTGTTAGTGAATGAATTTCCTGAGGTCTTCCTTGATGACCTTCCTGGTGTTCCTCCTTATAAGGAGATTGAATTTGGGATTGATCTTGTTCCGGACACACATCCAATTTCTATTCCCCCATATAGAATGGTTCCAGCTAAGTTGAAGGAGCCTAAGGAGCAACTCAAGTATTTTTTGGATAAGGGGTTCATTCATTCTAGTATGTCCTCGTAGGGTGCATCGGTGTTATTTGTGTGTAAGAAGGATGGTTCCCTTCGGATATGTATTGATTACCGAAAATTGAATAAGGTGATGATAAAGAATAAGTATCCTCTTCCAAGGATAGATGATTTGTTTGATTAGTTTCAAGGTGCTAAGTTTTTCTCCAAGATTGATCTTCGATTTCGGTATCATTTGTTAATGATTGGGGGAAGGATATCCTTTAGAGTGTTTTGTATACCCGATATGGGATATTTTGAGTTTCTAGTTATGTTATTTGGTTTGACCAATTCCCCAGCGGCATTTATGGATTTGATTAATAGGGTCTTTTGTTAGTTTCTGGACTTGTTTGTCAATGCTTTCATCAATGACATTTTGGTGTATTAGAAGAGGGAGGTGGATTATATGAATCACCTCCACATTGTATTGCATACCTTGAAGGAGCAGCAGTTGTATGCCCAATTCTCAAAATGTGAATTTTGGCTGAACGCTATCACTTTTCTAGGTCATATCATTTCTAGTGAAGAGATCATGGTAGATCCACAGAAAGATACAGTGGTAAAGAAGTGGCCTAGACCCACGACTCCAACCAATATTCGAAGCTTCTTGGGTTCGGCTAGCTACTATAGGAGATTTGTGGAAAGTTTATTAACTATAGATGCCTTATTGACGAAGTTAACTCATAAGAAGGTAAAGTTCTTGTGGTCTGATGGTTGTGAGGGGAGCTTTGAGAAGTTGAATGATAAGCTAACCTCGACTTTAATATTGACTTTGGCTGAAGGCACTGATGGATTTTTGATCTACTATGACATGCCACGTGTGAGAATTTATTGTGTTTTGATGTAGCAAAGAAAGAAGATAGCTTAAGCCTCTAGACAGTTAAAGGTGTATGAGAGGAATTATCCAACTCATAACTTGGAACTATTAGTTGTGGTGTTTGGGTTTAAAATCTAGTGTCACTATTTGTATGGAGTGCATGGGGATATCATTTCTAATCATAAGAGCCTGCAGTATGTGTTCACTTAGAAATAACTTAACCTTATGCAAACGAGATGGCTTGAGATCCTGAAGGACTATGACATGAGTCTTCACTACCACCTAGGTAAGGCTAATATGATTATTGATGATCTTAGCAAGTTATCTATGGGTAGTCTGGTTCATACGGATAAAGGAAAGCGGGAGTTGGTAAAGGACATTCACCGTTTGGCTACTCTTAGAGTTTGTCTCTTGGACTCTGAGAATGGTGGTGTGTTGGTATAGGAAGTGGCACGATAGTCACTGGGTGTTGAAATTAAGGAGAAACAGATGTTAGATCCTGTCTTGGTGGGGATCAAGGGTAATGTAGGTAGGAAAAAGGTGATGGGCTTTGAGATTATTAGTAATGGTACTTTATGGTACCAAGGGAGGTTATGTGTTCCTAATATAGATGGTTTGCGTGAAAGGATCTTGGATAAGGTGCATGAGTCACGCAATGTTGTGCATCTTGGTCCGAAAAAATGTATCATCACCTCACAGATATGTAATGGTGGAAAAAAATAAAGCAGGATGTGGCTAGTTTTGTAGCTAAGTACATGGTATCTCAACAAGTAAAATTTGAGCACATGAGGACCAGAGTATTATATCAAGAAATTGAGTTTCCTGAATGGAAGTGGGAAGTGATCAACATGGATTTCATTACTGATCTTCCTCGGTATCGAAATCAATTTAATTTAATTTGGATTATCGTGGATAAAATGACAAAGTTAGCTCACTTTTTTGACAATGAGGACTAACTTCTCAGATGAGGATTACGCATGGTTGTATCTCCATGATATTGTGAAGTTTCATGGGGTACCTATTTCTATTATCTCAGATTGTGGTATGTAGTTTTCATATCAAGTCGGCATTTCAGAAAAGGTTAAGGACTAAGGTGAGTTTGAGTACTGCTTTTCACCTGCAGTCGTATGGCCAAGCTGAAAGGACTATTCAGACATTGGAGGATATGCTTTGAGTGTGTGTTATTGACTATGGTGGTAGTTGGGCTAAGCATATTTCTCTGGTAAAGTTTGCTTCAAATAATAGCTACCACTCTAGCATTGGAATGGCTTCATTTGAAGTGTTGTACGGTTGGAGGTATAGGTCTTCTATTGGGTGGTTTGAGCTTGGTAAGGTGGATATGTTTGGCCCGAACTTGGTTCCCCAAGCTATGGAGAAGGTGAAGGTGATTCCAAATAGGCTTAAGGCTACCCAAAGTTGCCAAAAGTTCTATGCAGATGTGAGGCTCAAAGACTTAGAGTTGAGATTGACGATAGGGTATTCCTGCAGGTGTCTCTATGAAAGAGGTGATGCGGTTTGGGTAGAAGTGGAAGATCAGTGATTGGTATATGGGTCCTAATGTGATTTTGAGGAGGGTTGGAAATATTGCTTATAAGTTGAAATTTCCCCTAGTTTGAGCTCCACTCACCCGGTATTCTATGTTTTTATATTGAGAAAGTGTATTGGTGATACAACGTATGTTGTGCCAATCAAGGATATTGGTATTTCAGATTCCCTATATTATGAGGAGATCCCAATTGATATCTTATATCATCAGGTTCATCGGTTACGGACCAAAGATGTGGCCTCAGTAATGGTTCTACGGAGGATCCACAAGGTGGAAGAGGCTACATAGGAAGTTGAAGAAGAAATAAATTCAAAGCATTTGTTCCTATTTTATGCTCCGGAAATTTGTGTGAAAGGTATGTGTTCTTCATAACATCTTTGTTTCAAACTTTGTTTAAGGAATGATTAACTGTCTTGGTATCCTTGTTTTCTTTCTTAAAGGTTAGAGCAGAGACGTGTAGGGGTTTAATCATGCTAGTACTGCCTCGTTCCATCATTCAAGGATGAATAATCCAAGTGGGGAAGAATTGAAACACCATAAGTTTTGACCATTAGAAATTTCCTGAGTTTGAGCCTTCTAATAATCATACGACTTATGCTACTGATATGGTTTAGGGGTCTTGGTCGTATATAACTCAGTGTAGTTTTTGTTGTTTTCTATCCAAGGTATGACAATACTCCATATGAGTTATATGTAGTAGAGACAAGAGGTAGGGTCCAAACCATATGTTGCTCATTGTTAGCCATTGACATTTTGCTTAGGGTATGACTAGGCGTGTACTTATTGATGTGGCTTGGAAACACAACACTTTTGATGCTTAAAACCACGAATTTATGTGTGAACTTAGGGTTTTTTGTTAGATATGATGCTCTTTGGTGTGAGTTGCAGGTAAAATAGGTCTACAACAGTACTTGAATAAAACGAGAAGAAAAAGATCTGACAAAGACCGACTTCGATCAGTATACGAGTCAGCACCTAAGTCATAACAAATCAATATGACTCGTGTACTGAATTGTATGAATAATAGAACCAAAAGACAAACTGAGGAGCCAAGTATGAGGAAGATACGACTCAAGAACCCTAGTCATAAGCCAGGGTATGGGTCTTATGTGAAATTAGAGAGCATAATAGAACCTGAGCTACTATCCAGGAGTTGAAGTGTTAGAGCTATATGATTTGGAAGTTTAAGTATGACTCGTATAGGCATGTCATATACAAACCAGTGTTCAAGACTTGGAAATTAAGAAGTCCCAGGTGAATATAGATGAAGGACAAAAGTTTTGCACTTCGGTATGACTCGTAAGAAGAAATAGTATACTAAACAGAGAGTTAAACCTTGGGTAGATAAGACACTGGAATAGATACGACAAGGCAGGGTACGACTCGTAAGATGAGGATATGAGTGAAGACCGAGTCGTAACGACTGCCAACTTAACTTTACCTTTCCCATTTTTTATATGATTTTTATGTTATTTTGAGATACGATAAATACCCTAGGGTTTATCTTTTATTAGGTGGAACATTGTGACGTTCTTTTATGTATTGTTACACATTATTACATACTTTTACAATTGTTCTTGAGATTTTAGGGTTTATACAATTAAAGACTTTGGATTTTATTCATCTTATTCTTATGCAATTGATTTTATGTGTTCTTATTTATAATCATGGTTTCTTCCACAAACATGAGTGGCTAATCTCTTAGCTAGGGTTGTGGGAACCCTGGTGTATTATCTATGTAGAGGAAATGTGATACTCTATTGTTCTAAAGTTTCTGCATGTATCTTAATTCTTCTTCACAATAATTAAACTCATAGCAGCTGTAGATTCTTGAGATTGCTTGTATTTGCATTCATTTGATAACCAAAATGCTTGCAATTAGGATGAAAAAAGATTTAAGACAGTGATATAGGGTAAGATAACCAAGAATCTCATCTTATCACTTGATCTTACCCCAACAACTGTAACTGAGGTCGTATCAAAGGGCAATAAGGTGACACCTTGCTACGATAACCAAGTCAAAGGGTGAAATTTATCTTCTAATCATTGGATAATACCTATTTGTAGGCTTTGCATACAGAACAACAAAATATTTGGGTTGATCACAAGAAATTTACGCAATTGAGAAGCCAGGGGGAAAACAGACCTAACATTCATCTCATATTGATTTCAACTCAAAAGCACTTACAAATTTGTTACTATTTGCAATTGATAACAAAATCCCCCTATTTACTTTCCTGTACTGCTCGTGGATTACATTAAAGATAGCAACTATTCACATTTTCCTTGTGGGATCGACCCCAATCTTGTTGGGTTACTATATTTGGATTCGACTGCATTATACTTCTAGTTGAGGTATAGTTTTGAGCAACATCAAATTTTGGCGTTGTTCTCGGGCACGATGGTTGAGTAGTAAATTGAATTATTAAAGTTTGCAGGTTGTTAATTTTTCTATTCTTTCTTTAGCATATGCCGGTGTATGCCAAGTACTGGGAGTAGAGGTATTCCCTTACTCCCTTTTGATCTAGAGCTAGAAAGAATCCTTCAAACACCTAGAAGGATGTCATGACAAGTTTGTGATGAGGTGCAATATCCCCCACCTGTGTACCCAAATGCGACACTCCTTTGTGCTCTATTAGGTCCACGAAATATTGCATTCTTATAGACACAACAACTGTTGGAGAAAGAACGTAGAGAAGTAGAAGAATCCATACTTATTGTAGAGGTGGCAGTAGCTCAGCAAGGAGGACTGGTACGGCTGAGACAGGTTGTTGATCATCAAGTTTAGAGAGGCAGGGCTCTATTTATCCCAGCGTTTCAACACTTACACCAATATGAAAAAAGATGATTAATATCTGGGTTATGTTGAGTCTACGGAGTTTGGAGCCATTATTCCTCCTCCATTAGGCCCTAATGTGAAGTTTGATATTACTAGTGCTATGATCCAATTGCTAAATCTGAAGGGTGCGTTTTTTTAGAGCTTCTAAGGATGATACAAATATGCACCTTAAAAATTTTCTTGGGATCTGCACAAATTACAATTTTCTAGGGGTTAATCAAGAAGCGTTAAGATTGAGGTTGTTCCTATTTTCTTTGACTGGAGAAGAATTTTTATGGTTAGGGAACTTCCAAGAGAATCTATCACTACTTGGCACGATTTAAAGAAATAGTTTCCAAGCAGATTCTTCCCTCTTACATGGATGCTACAGTTAAATGATGAAATTTGTAATCTCAGAAAGCTACCTGTAGAGTCTATGTATATGGTATTGTTTTGATTCATAAAGAAGATAAGCATGGTACCAAATCACAGAATCAGAGGATCTAACTTGTCGGAGATCTTATATAGATCATTGAATGATAGCTAAAGATCTATGATAGATACTATTTTAAGAAGAGTATTTATGCGTCTTCGTTAGGAAGCTGAACAGGAAATGCTAGATGATATAGCGGTTACCAATAGAGGATGGCATACTCAAGATTCAGAACATGGTGGTAGTACATATGCTATTGGGGAAACAAATATGTATTAAGTAGTGAATGACATAGTAGCAAAAGAGGTTTTATAGATCCATACAGATATTAAGTTGCTTACGAAACAATTTGCATCAATGAATACTAAAAAGGTAAATGTAGTAGTGGCCTAGGGGTCTACCTCCAAACTATTCGAGATCAATTCTGAAGAAGAGAAAAAGTATCTTGATCATAAATTGGTGGATTTCTGAGCCCAAGTTCAAGGGAATCAAGGTTGAAACTATTATAATGATAGATACAGTGATAGGAGTACATACAGAGATGGTGATTGGCGACGTAAGGATGACTACGAGGAGAAGAGTAATAAGTATATTCCACCAGGTAGCCGAGATGCATAGTCCAGAATAGAGGCACATTTGGCCAAGCTGGTAAAAGGGAAAGAGAGTCAAGAAAACTACTTGAAGGATATCTAAGCCATCTATCAAGATTGAACCAGAGAGCTGAGTCACATGCTATAGCAATCAAGCAATTCAAGCAGCAATTTGGTCAGATGTCAGCCATAGTATATCAGAGACAACCTGGCACTCTTCTAAGTAATACACTGGTAAATCCTAGAACTAATAGTCAATGCCATGCCATTACCACTCAAAGTTGTAAGGTTACTACAAATCTACCTGTACCCACAACCGATAAGTAGAAAAGCGAGGATGAGTTATCTGATGGTGGGAGTAGTAATAAGAAGAATGAAGGAGAAGAAAAGGTTACAGATCCTGTGCTGAAGCCTATTCTAAGACCACTTCCTCCCTATCCGTAAAGATTGATAAAGAAATAAAAAGAAGGTAAGTATCAAAAAAATTTATCTATGTTAAAAGAGCTAACTGTCAACATTCCGCTTGTAGAGGCATTAGAGCAGATGCCAGGATATGCAAATTTCATGGAGGATTTGATCACCAACAAAAGGTCATTCAGTTATGAAACTATTGACAGTATTTATCACTATAGTGTTATAGTCACTAGATCTTTGGGAGAGAAGAAAGAGGACCTTAGCACTTTCACAATACCTTGCACTATTGGGTCTTTCAACTTCACTTGAGCATTATGTGATTTGGAGGCTATCATCAACCTCATGCCCTTTGTTGTATTCAAAAAATTGTGGTTGGGAGCTCCCAAAACTACTACTATGAGTCTAGTAATGATAGACAGTACAGTGAAGAAGATTGTTCGTATTCTTTATGATATTTTGGAAAAAGTGTCTTCTTTCATATTTCCTTCTAATTTTTTTATATTCAATAGTGAAGTGGACTTTCAAGTCCTGATTATTTTGGGAAGAGCATTTTTTTCTATAGGTAGGAAACTGATTGATCTGGAGAAAAGACATCTGATGTTATGACTCAATGATGAACAAATGACATTCAACGTATGCAAATCTATGAAGCGGCCTAATGAATTGAGACCGGTGTCCATGATTGATTTAGATAATGAGGAGATAGATTCACTTCGTGATGTTGATGCAGTTACTCTGTGAGATGATAGTTCTGATACAATTATTCCTATGGATGAGAGGCAAGGTGTCAAAGCTCTTGCGGCTATGATTATGAATTTTTAATCTGAAGGTATCAAGAAGTATGAGGATTTAGTGGGTGCAGTGCATGGTGATAGTTATAATTATACACCAAAGAAGCTTGATAATTACTCCACCAGCTCATCCATCCATTGAGGAACCACCGGTATTAGAGTTGAAGGCCCTTCTATCTCACTTGCAATATGCATTTTTGGGAGCCAACAATAGTTTGCCGGTTATTATTACAGTTGATCTACGCCAGTCAGAGGTAGAAGCATTGCTTTTTGTGTTGTAGAATTTCAAAAGGATAATTAGATGGTCCATTACAGATATTGTTGGTATTCCACCTAGTTTGTGTACTCACAAAATTTAGCTTGAGCTGGATTGTGTTCCATACATTGAACATCAACGTCGACTTAATCCTTCTATGTAGGAGGTGGTTAATAAGGAGATCATCAAGTGGTTGGATATTGGTATAGTATTTCCCATTGCAGATAGCAAGTAGGTTAATCTGGTTTAATATATGCCAAAGAAAGGTGGAATAATTATTGTACCTAATGAGAAGAATGAGCTAGTTCCTATGAGACCAGTCACTGGATAGAGAGCGTGCGTGAAGTATAGGAAGATGAATGCTTGGACTCACAAGGACCATTTTTCGATGCCATTCATGATCATATGCTGGACAAGCTAGCAGGCAGAGGATGGTACTATTTTCTTAAAGGGTACTCAGGTGACAATAAGTTCACTATTGCACTGGAAGACCAAGAGAATACTACCTTTACAAGTCCTTATAGGACCTTTGCATTCAAATGAATGGCATTTGGGCTATGCAATGTTCTAACCACATTTCATAGATGTATGATGTCCATTTTCTCTGATATGGTGGAGGACACCATTAAAGTTTTTATGGATGACTTTTCTATAGTTGGGGATTCTTTTGATGATTGTCTCAATCACTTGGAAAAAGCTCTACAAAGGTGTGAAGAATGCAACTTGGTGCTTAATTGGGAAAAATGTCATTCTATGGTCAAAGAAGGAATTGTTCTTGGGCACAAAATTTTAAAGAGAGGCATAGAAGTTGATCGAGGAAAGGTTGAGGTGATTTAAAAATTACCTTATCTAATTTTTGTGAAAAGAATTCAGTGTTTTCCAGGTCATGCAAGTTTTTATAGGCAATTTATCAAGAAATTCTCAAAGATTTCTACTCCATTTTGTAAGCTTCTCGAGAAGGAGGTAAAATTTGATTTTGATGATATATGTAAGAAGGCTTTTGAAAGCCTAAAAGGGAAGGTTGTGTCTGCTCTAATCATTATGCCTCCTGATTGGTCTTCACCTTTCAAAATTATGTGTGATGCTAGCTGATTGACCTTAGGTATTGTACTAGGCCAAAGAAAATAAAAGATCCTTCACCCCATCTACTATGCTAGTAAGTCACTAAATCCTACTCAAAATAACTATACCGTGATGGAGCAAGAGTTATTTGCAGTGGTTTTTTCCTTTGAAAAGTTTAGATCTCACTTGATTGGGTAAAAGGTAATTGTGCACACAGACCATGTGACATTGCGGTACTTAATGGCTTAGAAGGATGCAAAGCCGAGGTTTGTTCGTTAGGTGCTGCTATTGTAAGAATTTGATTTCAAGGTGAAAGAATATCAAGTGGCAGATCACTTATCTAGACTAGAGGAGGAAGTAATGCAGAAGATTGCTAAGGGATTGGAGATTAACGACAACTTTCTAGATGAATAGATATTGACAGCTTCCCAAGATCTAATTCCATGGTTTGCAAATTATGCAAATTACTAAGCAAGTGACATAGTCCCAGAAGATCTTTTATATCAGCAAAGGTAGAATTTTATGCATGAGGTAAGAAAATTTTTCTTGAATGAACCTTATCTTTTTAAAATTTGTGTAGATTGAATCATTCGTAGGTGCATACCTAAAATAGAGATGATGAGAATACTTGAAGTGTGTCATTCATCGCCAGTTGGGGGCCATCATGGAAGGTCTCGCACATCTCATAAGATCCTACAATATGGCTACTATTGGACAACTATATACTAAGATACTCATGACTATGCTGCCGCGTGTGATCAATATCAATAACAAGGTACTGTTTCTAAAAGACATGAATTACCTATGATCCCTATCTTAGAATTAGAAGTATTTGATGTATGGGGCATAGATTTCATGGGACCTTTTGTGAGTTCACATGGCATGAAATACATACTTGTGGTTGTTCACTATGTGTCAAAGTGGGAGAAAGTAATTGTGCTTCCTAACAATAAAGAAAGGGGTGTCACTGCATTTTTTAGAAAGAATATCTTTTCTCAATTTAGTATGTTGCTTGCTATTATTAATGGTGGAGGGATATATTTTTGCAATCATCTATTAAAGAGACTTCTTGAAAAATATGGTGTGAATCATAAGGTGGAAACACCTTATCATCCATAGACTAGTTGACAAGTGGAAGTGTCCAATAGAGAAATCAAGTCCATATTAGCGAAGACTGTAAATGCCAATAGGACTAACTTTGCAAGAAAGTTAGATGACACATTATGGGCCTACCGTATAGCTTACAAAACCTAAATAGGTTCTTCACACTATCAGATGATGTATGGAAAGGCTTTCTATTTACCTATTAATCTTGAGAATAAGGTACTATGGGTATTGAAAAAGCTGAATTTAGAGTGTAAGGATGCATCCAAGTCGAGGTTGAATAACATCAATGAGTGGGATGAATTTCGGCTTTGGGCATATGAAAGTTCAGCAACTTATAAAGACAGGATGAAGTGGTATCACGACCATAAGATTGAGAAGAGGGTTTTGGAAAAAGGTGACCAAGTGCTACTATACAATTCCAGACTTTATTTGTTTCCATGTAAACTAAAGTCATAATGGCATGATCCTTTCACAGTGAAAAAGGTTTACCTCTATGGTGCTTTAGAACAAAAGAAGGTTGGTGCAAGTCCATTCAAGGTAAATGGACACAGATTAAAGCACTATATGGTGAAGTCTAAGTATCAAACTAAGCCATGTCGTGCCAGGATGTTAAATCAAGCATTGCATGGGAGGCACCCTATGCTTTTTATACTTATTTCATTTATAGGAATGTGTTTGTTTAATGTGCAGGACTAAAAACAATGCAGACAAAATCCAAAGAAGTTGAAAAGGTATCATACGGACTCTTTACAAGTCGTATATACACGGTACGACTCATGAGTAGAAGTTGTATTGGCCTGAGAGAACAATCAGAATCATACAATAGTTTCTGGAATGAATATGACTCCTAGTACGAGTCGTACCCTTTGGTTATGGTGTACGGTTTGTGAACAAGAGTCACACCCCTTCCAGAACCCAAGTAAGATCTCCAAGCCATACAAGTCAATAAATAACCAATAAAACTAGGTACGAGTTGGATAGACCACTCGTACCCCGGCTTACTAGGTCAATTCTCAGGTTGACCCGACCCAAAACGTAAACTAAAAAAGGAAAAATAAACCCGATTAGGTACCCAGCATTTTTAAATCGTACCCGACATGTTTTTTACTCAAATTTCAACATCTAAAAAACAAATCTAAGTGTTTTAACTTGATTGCACTACCATCATCTTCAAATCTTTCATGTTTTGTGCTTAAACTAAAATTTGGGAAGCAAAACGATTAAAAATCGACATTTGTTAATCAAGTAAGTTCCCAATTACATTTTCTTTGCTTCGTAAAGTGAAAATGAGTTGTGTTTTGCATTGTAAACACGTTTTGAGTAGAAATTATACAAATGTTGGGTAGATGATAGAATGGTGTTGGTATATGTGTCGCAAAATTGAACTTGGAGAAGAAATAGGGTTTAGGAATGGATTTTTGTGTGTATGTATGTTAAAATACTGAATATAACTGCTAATAGTAGTGGGTACTTTGGGAATTTCCATGGGGTACAAACTTTGAAGTTGGAATTATATGTTGCAGTGGATACAAGACTTCTTACAACTTGTACCCACCGATAAGGGAGTCGTAATGGGACTCGTACCCACTGATAAAATGAAAATCTAACAAATTTAAGGTTCTGGAATAGATATGACTTAGCCAGACAATTCGTATCTAGACCATACGACTTGTACACACTTATAATACCTACCTGGGAAGAATGATAATAGAATAAAAGTTTCTGACTATCTTACGACTGTTGTTCATGAGTCGTACCCATTATTTACGACTGGTAAGGAGGAGTCATAAGCTGGCCAGTGAACAAACATCATGTACTTTCTAGGATACGTCTCAGGTATATGTGTTGAACTAGTGGGTATGACCAATACCCATTACTCGTACCCAACTGAAACCAAGCACATTCAACTTTAAGTTTGAATTTTTCTTTTCTTTTTTCTTCTTCTCTTTGTTACAAATATTAGTGTACTTACAGGAAAATGACTCTAAAAAATTCTTCGTCATTCAAAATAGTTGATAAAAAGGGGAAAAAACAATCACTAGTTGAGAGTGAGGAAACTAGTATTTTTGGGTTTGATTCTATATATGAAAGAAGCGGAGAAGAGTATGATGGAACCTCATCAAACAAAGCTACAAACAAAAGAAACGCATCTACTAAATCGAAGAAAAAGAAAGTAGTGCCACAAGAATCTGAATCACCACCACTAAGGGGGTCGAGAAGAAAGAATGCAACTATCTCCTTGCCATACACACCAGTGCCAGTTGATGATGATAATGATGAGGCTGATTTTAGTTTAGTTAAGGAGAGTGTAGATGATGCTCAGGGCCTTAAGGTAGATGTGACCCATATAGACAGACAAGACCCCTCACTTGTATTGACTACTACTCCAGTGCCCATCATTGACCAATGAGGGTATGCCGGCATGTAGGAGATGTTTAACATAGGACTATTTTGTGTTTTGGGTGGCTAGATAAAGAGAGTGCTATATTTAAAAAGGAGGATAACCACTATGGGGATGGCTGATGTACTCGAGTTTGAAGAGCACTTCAGGAACTTTGGTTTTTACTGGATGATGAGAGCACTTGGTAGATACAAGGAGGTACTTGTTCATGAGTTCTATGCCGCATACAAAGGAGAACTTCAGTGGCAATATCCATAGGTTATGATGTAGAAGGGAGGTGAACCTATTACCTCTTTTATGATATGAGGTATGCGTGTTGATATTTCTCCCTGAAATATCGACATATTTTTATATGGGCCAAAATATCAAGCCACAACCAACATCGATAAGATGGACTATATAATGGCTGAGATGAGAAAGATCACAAATCAAATGTTGGGTACTCATGAGAAAATAGCGATGTTTAGGTGGATAGCTAAGTGGATAACTGGACATGGTGAGAATGCCACTTGGGTTGCAGGTGGTATTAGGGATTCGCAGCAAATCAAAATGCTAACCCTTAGTCTTGATGTTAAAGCTTGGTAGGATCTAGCTCGATACAGGCTGTGTCCGACCATAAAAAATAACATTTTAAGCTTATTCTGGGCTACTATGGTAGCATTTTTCACAACATGGTATGCATTTGATGTGGGTAAGTTCTTGGCTTGAGAATTAAGAGATAGGGCAGTCAGGAGTCAAAAGGAACTACTAGCCTACCCCTGCATGACCACTCACATATGCTTAGTTGTAGGAGTGTTGGAGATACTTGGCATTAATGAGATGATTGAGGCTTGGAAGACATTTGAAATTAGGATAATTTGGGATGCAGCCAAACCTCTGGCCCAACCTATGCGATATGTTGTAGATGATATGGTGGGATTTTTCCCATAAGATGACCGAACAGATGTCCCCTGCTCCAGCTGAGACTAGTGAGGCAAGTGCATAGACTGAGGCTGCACCCATAGATGTAGCGGGTACTTCTAATGCCCTACCGCCAGTCTATTCTGTGCCACCGAGGCCACGGGGTATTCCTCTTAGTGTGATGTTGATCTCTCAAGCCGCATGGACTAAAGTTGTGACCCAGTTGGCTACTCTCACTGCAAAGGTAGGTAACATGAAGGGCAGAGTATGAAGTTCAATGGACATGTAGTTTGAGGTATAGGATAGGTGAGTCCAAGGGAACCTAGATGCATTTGAGTCAAGAATTACTCAATAGTTAGGTACTGGGAAGACACCTAATATTGGTGATATACGGGAAGAGATTGCAGAGATAAAAAAGATGGTCACTAAGCTATATAAGAGGCTAGTTATTGCCGAGCCAGTTGTGGAAACTGTGATTCCAACAGTTGACGTGCCTAAAATTTAGGCCATCCTAGTAGATATGTACTGAGGAAGAAAGAATTTAAAAAAATAAAGAAGAAGAAAGATAAAGTAGATATGAAGAAATCCAAACTTGATAGCATACAGAATGAGCAGGACCATTAGACATGGGTCCTAGAGATGGCTAGGATAGATAGTGGTTTGAGATCTACAGTTTCTAATACTGAGGGGGTTGTTTTTGTGCCCTTGACTATTGTTGAATTAGTCTCGATTGATGGGATAATTGCTGGTGAGAGTGGGACTCGACCTAAGGGCCTACGTACTAATATTGATGATCCAGTGCCTTGAGCACCTATGTATGACCTTGATCCTTACTCTATATTACTTTTGTAAGACTAAGGATAGCGCAACATTCTTAAGTTGGGAGTAGGGGTACCAAAAATTTTGGAGCAGTTTGAAAATTTTCAGATGTAGCTACAACTGAAAGTTTGTTATGACTTGCAGGTTTGATACGGGCAGCTGAGATAGGGAGTAGATTAGCGCGCCCAAGGCAATAGAGAGTTTTTATTTTTTTATTATGATTGATGGATTTTGATTACATTTTTGATTTCTAATGTATTAAAATATTTTTATTCTATTTTGAGTTTTACTTTGTGATTGAGGAAACAACACTGCTGACTTTTTTGAATGCCATTGTGAAAGTGGTGTCAACGTTGTGTTGAAAAAAATTGAAAATGATTGAAAATGTTGAACCCTTCAAAATTTTGTTTAAGTATTTTCATGATTTATATATTTGTGTGAGACTTTTGAGCATCTAATAATGGCATTAGGATTAGGGACAGTACAGTTTGGGACAAAACAATGGCATAGTTGGATAACTAGTACTATGTAGTGTAGCCCTGTGCAAATGTGTGTGTAAGGTTTACTGAGTTCCCGATGATGTGGGAATCTAGAACTTGCTCGATTGCTTTTACCTAGGTCTAGGGTGGTTAAGTAGGATATGATCATAGGTCATTGTTGCATAAGTCCACTCAAGCCTAAAATTCCTTACCCAAAGTGCTAAATCCCCTTGATCCAAATATTTGGGCCTTTTTAGACCAATTTTTCTCTTTATAACTATTAGCTTCCTATTTAATTTATAATGAACCTGTTTTGACCTTAATCCTCTTTTGGAAACTATGCACCTCGACTCAGGATAATCGCTTAAGTTAAGGATGGCTATTATAGGGGTGCGTAAGATAAAAGCTAGAATGAAGAAAAATATGTACAAGAGAAATAGTTGAAACATGGGCAGGCATGATAAAAAGAAAAAAAGAAATGTACAAGGCATAGAAAAAAAAAGAATAAGAAAAATAAGTGCTAGAAAGAAACACCGGCCCAAGTGGAATGAGATTAGAAGAAAAAGAGGGACATAAGGGTGGAAATATATTGAGTAAAAAATAGTGGACCCCGAGAAGAGCGCAGTATCTAGGAGGCTTAGTAACTTTAAAAATCGATATGTATCATAGCAACCTCAAGCATATGTTACAAACCAAATAAAGTCCTATAGAGATCCTACTATGACTATCTAACAACTTAGGAAAAGAGCATAAGGAAAAGTTTATGGTATTTTGTGTGCTCCATACTTTTTTGTGTGAGAGAGAATCATTTGTATATCCCTGAATAAAGTAGTTTATCCATGAAGAGTGAATGGGATTTCTTTTACTATGAGTGTACATGGGTTATATTGCTAGCTGCTAGATTGTTTGATGAATGTAAAGCATGTTTATGCCCAAGTGTCTATTGCTAATGTAATGTCATCATTGAATTTCGTCGTGTTTCTACATGTGCTAAATTTCTATATGCGAATTTGAGTTGAAAAATTAAGAGGGGAACAACAAGATTGAAATCTAACTCAAAGTCACTGCCATGGGTTTGCTTGAGATCTTCCTGTTTAAGCATCGACTTTGTGCTAGAAATTAGTAATTTAATTTTGTATGCCTAAGGACATGCAAAAGCTTATACCTGAGGACATGCAAAAGTTTAAGTTAAGGGTGTTGATGTGGTGTGGAAACACGACACTTTCAATGCTTAAAACTATGAATTTATGCGTGAACTTAGGGTATTTTATTTGATATGATGCACTTTGGTGTGAATTACTGGCAAAATATGTCTATAATAGTACCTAAACAAAAAGAGAAGAAAAAGATTTGAAAAAGACCAACTTTGATCAGTATACGAGTCA
>NC_061119.1:49667311-49717530 GCF_002878395.1 Capsicum annuum
TGACTCGTATACTGAATCATATGAAAAATAGAACCAAAGGCCAAACTGAGAAGCCAAGTATGAGAAAGATGCGACTCAATTAACCCAGTCGTAAGCCAGGGTAGGAATCATATGAGAAATTTATGAGCATAACAGAACTTGAGCTACTATTAAGGATTTGAAGTGTCAAATCTATTTGATTCAAAAGTCTGAGTACGACTAGTGTAGAAATGTCGTATACAAACCAATGTTCAAGACTTGGAAAGAAAAAAGTCTCAGGTGAATACGGATGAATGACATGAGTCGAACACTCAGGTCTGACACATAAGAAGAAATCATATATTGAACAGAGAGTTGAAGACCTGGGCATATCAAACATTAGAACGGATATGACAAGGCAGGGTACGACTCATAAACTAAGGATAAGAGTGAAGATCGATTCATACCAACTGCCGACTTAACTTTATCTTTACCATTTTAATAGGATTTTTATGTTATTTTGAGATACTATAAGTACCCTAGGCTTTATCTTTTATTAGGTGGCACGTTGTGGCATTCTTTTATGCATTGCTACACATTATTTCATACTTTTACAATTGTTCTTGAGATTTTAGGGTTTATTAAATTAAAGACTTTAGAGTTTATTCATCTTATTCTTGTGTAATTAATTTTATGTGTTCTTCATTGATAATCATAGTTTCTTGCACAAAGATGAGTGGCTAATCTCCTTATTTAGGTTTGTGGGAACCCTAGCAGATTATCTATAAAGAGGAAGTATGAGATTCAATTGTTCTAAAGTTTTTGAATGTATCTTAATTCTTCTACATAATAATTAAACTCCTAGCAGCTACAGACACTTGATATTGCCTGTATTTGCATCCATTCGATAACCAAAAATCTTGTAATTAGGAAGAAATAAGATTTAAGATAGTGATTTGGGGTACAATAACCATGTATCTCATCCTATCACTTGATCCTACCCCGACAAGTGCAACTGAAGTCGTATCAAGGGGCAACAAGGTGACACCTTATGATAATAACCAAGTTGAAGGGTTAAATTTATCTTCTAAATAGTGTATAAGAGCTATCTTTTAGGTGTTCCATGCTAAACAATAAAATAATTAGGTTGAGCACGAGAAATTTCTGCAGCTGTGTATCCAGGGGGAACACAGACCTAGCGTTCATCTCATATTGATTTCAACTCAAAAGCGCTCAAAAATTGGTTACTATTTGAATTTGATAACAAAATCACCCCATTTAATTTCCTATACTACTCATGGATTACATCAAGATAAGAAACTATTCACGTTTTCCTAGTGGGATCGACCCCAACCTTGTTAGGTTACTATATTTACATTCAACCACATTATACTTCTAGTTGAGGTGTAGTTTTGGGCGACATCACTTGTCGTATGGTGATGGTATAATTAGGGTTAGGGGAGTCGTATATTCAATAGAATATGGGATCCAAGTTTCTATCTTGGGTACAAGTAGAGGGTATAACTCGTATGATATGGGTACAAGTGGAAGGGTCCAATCGTACCTACCTGTGGAGTTTTTACAATTTAAGTTAGGGGTATTTAGAAAATTTTCCCTCTTATCTTCTTTTGACCCTACAACTTAAAAAACTATTGGGACTTCATTTACCCTGTCATTCTCAATCAAAAACACTTTAAACATTCTCAATCTCTCTCAAGATTTTAGTCTAAAAAAGAGGCTAGGGTTCCTCAAGGTGATTCAATTAGGGATTTTCAAGAGCAAATCTCTCTGTGTTCTTTGGTATCTAAGGCATATTACTCCTTCCTAATTGTTAGCTCAACCAAAGGCATGTTTTAATTAATGGTTTTCATGGAATAATTGTGATATTATTTTGGGTTTTGAATTATGTGTTGGGGATTTTGGTTATTAATGGTTGGTTAATGTTTTCTCATGGTTTACTTATAGTTTTTCGTGTTATATTTATGGTTTGGACTTGTGATTGTATGTGAATAGTCAATTGATACTTAGTTTTTGTTTTGGAAACTATATGCCCTCAATATGTTTGATAAAATGCCTATATGAATGGTTTTGGTACATAATTGGACTTTCATTGAAAACCTTGCATGCAGAATATGGTAATGGAACTTAAAGTTGGTTTGGATGGTTTAAATGATTCAATGGTAAGGCCTTGGTTACCATATCTTTGGTTTAAATTAAAAACCTTGTGGGATACATGGGAATCCCCCAAATAATTTTAATAATGGAAACTATAGGGTACATGGGAATCCCTAAGTTTTGGCTAATGACATTGCTTGCAAGATATATTCGGTATGGCGATACCACTCCATAATTACTTGGTAATTAAATTTGGAATTGGTGGATTAGTCATGTTCTAAAGGTTTTAATTAGGCAATAATGGTGGGTTATGACAGCTAACTGTGAAGATATGACTCCAATAGACGAACACTAGAAACTCAAGTTTGTCGACATGAGGGTTGGTCATAGCGATCATATACTTGTGGGGTACACAGGAATCCCCTAAGTTTATACTTTTAAATAAGTATCATAGAGGGAAAATAGTACACGGAAATCTCTGTCCCCTATGATATCTCTGGTTCGTGCAGCTACACATACTGGGGCCTGTTCAGGGGGTTATACTAGACCCGTATAGCCCGTGGGTGGTCACAGTATGGTTAATCTAGACAAACCCAGGTTAAAGGTTTTAAATGCATTCTAAAACCAGTTCCCTCACCACGTATAGAATATATATATATATGAATGTGCTTGCTTATGGTAATTTAATTGGTTTTAAATATTGGAATTATTTTATCTTTACTCCTGATTGCATGCTTGCATTCACCTTCAAACTAGTCTTCGGGTGTTGTATCCCCATGCGATATAGGAACCGGCCATACTACTCCTCCTGATCATTGACTGGATTTAGGGACAACTTGTGTCAAATTGAAGTGGTGAGTTTCCATACTCTGGAAGACTCTATTTCATGTTGTGGATTTCTCTACATATGCTAGTTATTTTCTTGGAAATTAGTTTTGGCTATGGTCGGGGGCATGTCTCTACCAGATATTTTTTTACTTTTGGATAAAGGCTTTGTATGACTACTATGGGCATGGGCAGTGTCATCCTTGGCATTGATATTGGTATTAGGGGAGACACCAGTGGGATGTATTTGATTTATAATTGGTCTATGCTATCTTTTTATATGTTCAGAATCCATCCAGCTTAAGAAGTAGTGTGATAATGGTTAGGTGTTAGGGTGGTCTCCAATCCTGGGTAGGGCTTAAGGCACTCGACACGACTAGGCCCTTGTTTGGATCGTGTCACAAACCTATTTTTGCCCAGTTATCTGATGAAGAAATTTCAGTGAAAAGGGTAGGTCTTTTCTCCAATGAAAACTGGGTAGCTAAGAATTCACTCCTACTTGCATACGACACCAAGGAAAGCTCAGTAATTGGAAAAGAATAGGAAGTGGGTGATAAGGATAAAGTGAACTTATTCTATAAGAGGTTCTAAAAAGAAAATGCTGGAAAATTCCATGAAGGCCAATAAAGCTTCAACCATATGAAGAAGAAGGCTTAAGAAATCTATTGCATTAGATGAGAAAGAAAATGTAGAAGTTGTGGAGGTTGAAAAAGGAGAGGACATAGATTTAGAAGTTTCTTCTGCTACTGAGGAAACAAGAAACAAAGATGAGGTTGATGAAAGGACCAAGTCCTCTAAGACAGTGACTGGTGGTTCTACTAGAAAGAGATAGAAACATATAGCTTTCAAGAAAAGAAAAACTCTGAGGGACCCGGTTCCATAAAAAGAAAATTTATTAAAAAGGAAATCCAGGTAATGAGCCCAAAAGAAAGAAAAAGAATAAAGAATAGAATGACACGTCCAGAAAAAGAAGGATTAGGAACCTAAGAACACAGAAAGTTCTATCTGGGAGAGTGTTTGATCCAAAAATTTATTAAAAAATAGGGATTGTAGAACTAGTGGAGTCAATGAGACATCAGGATTGGTTGCACCTGCTAGAAAAACCAACCCACATTGTCTTTAAAGGTAAGGTGAGAGAATTCTACTACTCCATGGAAATCTCAAAAGATGGTTTGAGTTTCACTACACAGGTACAGGAAAATGTTCTTAAACTGGATGAAGAAACACTAGGAAGAATCCTAGATGTACCCATTGTAGGGGTAAGAACTGCATTGAATCAACAAACTACTATTGAATTCATGATTGAGACATCAAAGGTAGAAGGGACATTAATAGCCGCAGGTAAAAAGAAGTTTCTGAAAATTGAGTATCAGTTGGTAATTGAGTTCTTCAACAAGGTCATTTGCCAATTTCTTAAAAAAGAACAATTGCCTCTTGTGTTGACTTATTTTTAACTGAATACTTGAGCAATTTCAAAATTGATTTGTCTTCCTGCTCTAATAATAGAACATATGCATTAAAGTGCTTTATGAAAAAAAGACAAAAATAAAATTCCATGTGCATATCTATTGAACAAAGTGTTAGAACACTATGGTATAAATGGATCTAGAGGAACACCCAAAACAGCCAAGTAGATGGTCATCCTGACAACTCTTATGGAGAATAAATGTATAGAGGGCAAAGATGGATCTATGCCTCAAGTATCTGAGTTGCTAGTTATTCAGGAAAGGTTGAGAAAAGAAATAAAGGAATTAAGGCTTATGTTGGCTACAAAATATGCTGAGATATGCATCTAAAGTTGGAGAATCAAAAGTTGTCTTTTGAGGGACCAGGTGCCTCTAATAAATTTGCAGCTGAAAATGCAAAAATCCAAGCACAAATGGCAAAACTAGCTGGTGAAATTCAAGGATTTAATGCTGAAGTGAAAGTCCTAACCAATCAGTTGTTGCATGACCACAATGTTGAAAATACATAAATAGAGATGCTGCTTAAGTATCTTTCCCCCAAACCTCCCTCGACCTAAGACCTATTATCCTTATCCTCTTATCAATCCTATTTTAGTCTCATAGGTTATTTATTGGATTGGATCTTAATGACATTTTATTTTATGCATTATTTTAGTATAGTTGTATTGGTACTGACCTTTTTTGTGAAAATGAATGAATTTTTCTTGTGTAACTCATTTGTCTTCTTTATTTTAAAGCTTCTCTTCATGATTAGTATTGCACCAATGGCCATGTGTTAATTAGCCTGTACTTATTTTTACTCTAGGTTTATTGTTAATCCTTTTCAATGATGCCAAACGGGGGAATACTGATTTCATGTGTAACGACTAGGCTACCAGTTACCAAGTGTGTGGGGGGAGTATAGTAAGGCATAGTGACAGAGAAAGCAAATACTCTGATGTGCTCATAGTTTTTGCTGTAAATGAAAACAAGGGACCAGGTTCTTGTGTTTCATAATGGTGGTATTCATCTTCAGAGTAGTAATCATACTGATTAAATATGATGAATGTGCATTGATGCTCAAAAGCTATATGGTTGGTTTGTCATTATCAAAAAGGGAGAAAATTGCTATACGTAGTTTTGATGATGAGCAGTTAACTTCAAGAGACTAGGTCCCTGGATGTGCAAGGTGCAGTACAGCTGGCACGCATTGTCTGCACAATTTTTCCTCTTGTGTAACAAACTTGCAGGTGCTATTTTGTACTGATTAGAACACCTGGTCCAATGATATTTCGTCCCTAATCATCACTTAGCTATAAAAAGGAGGAGATGCCTCTTCATTAAATGGTTTTTTGCAAATAAAAAGAAAGAGTGTTGAAGACAGAAAAAGGGAAAAACCTAGTTTACAACGATGCTCAAGCATAGCTCATGTTCTTAGCTTGCTCTTTATACTGAAGTAGTGAGTGTTCTTGACTTTATCCTGATTTGTAACAGACTTACTCAGTCTATAAGAGCAATGTCTTATTTTTCCATTCCTCATGAGTGTTTAGGTAGAGTTGCCTAAGCTTGATACTGATTAGAATTAAACAATGTTGAGAGTTTTTGGTAGAGTTGTCAAGATGATCTTTTAGTAAAGTTATTACAAGCGATAGGAACCTAGAGGTAAGCTAAAATCGAGTCTGTAATCAAAAGGTTGATTATAGTGGATTTCTTTGGTTCTTGTGAGGGAAAGCTGTGATTTTTCCTACCTTGAGCAAGGAGGTTTCCATGTTAAATCTTATATGTTGTTACTTCCCTGCAATGCCTTTAATTTTCTAGCACCTCATAGTTTCTTTATTGTTCTATCACTTGTGATTGACTTTGAGGGACCTAGTCCTTCACTATGTGGTGCAACCTCTAAGGGTTCCAACACTCTCCTTGGATGATGGATCAATATCTCTAGCCTATGAGATATTGTCCTCACTATCTATGCAGAAAAGAGTAAAATATGATTTAGAACATAAGGTATGAAAGAATTTGCACAATACGGAAAAAAAAAGAAGAGAAGTTTCCTAAAGATATCTTACAGTCTCTCGAAGATAGATGTGGGTGTATATTTGTCGATCCGTGAGACTCTACTTGACATCCTATTCTTACACTGATGAGACCAATAAACCTGGCTGCTTTGATATCAATTTCTTACGACACAAAAACTAAGGGTTATGATGGCACTTTTCATGGCAACCCTAGACAAGTAAGCCTATTATCCAAACTGATATGAAATAAGAAAAATAATACCATATCCTTAGGTAAGACTTCTAGAATAAAGCTAAACCACACAAATACAATAATATCAAAAAATACATAGCAACGATACCATAATCTTTCAAAAATCTAGTGTCATGGTATAACAACCAACTAAATAAATCTTGAAGTAAAAATATACAATTGATAGCTCGAAGGAACATAATCTGTCTCAAAATACAAGACAAGACATGAACTAAAAAGAGGAGGTAGTAGATCAACTATGAAAGTATAGACCAACTGATACCTTGAAAATGCTTCAACCACCACTTGAGTTAGCTGCCGTGTGGCACACTCATACCTGGATCTAAATTAAAAGGGTGTAGTAAGGGTGAGTAAGATCCATTTATACTCAGTAGGTATAGTAGGCTGACTGAGCAAAGTAGAAAATAAAGCATATAAAATACACATTATGGACGCATCACCTAAAATTGAAAAATGTCCCAAATGGTAGCCTACACCATCTCCACTAATAGTTCTAAAACTTACACTTATACCAAATACAAGTACAAGAAAGAAGCACAAATAGATAGATCTCAATCAAGAAAGAAATACAACACAAAACATGCACAATGTATAAAAATGCAATAAAGATGATGATGATGTGATGCACAAGGTTTTTGCACAACCTCTATATACACCTATCTATTTATGTTCCCGAGGTAGGACCCTTGGGGGATTCATCAACCCATATATAATCCAATATCCAATATTAATATAATATCCATAACTCTTCTCCAGCACATACATTGGCGGAGGGTTTTTAAAGATGTCACATTTTCTATCAGAAAAACTAGTATTTCAGAAATGGTACCAATGTTTCTTGAATGTATATCATATGAGGATGTAATGATCACAACCGACTAGAATGAGAATTTCCAATTTCAACCAATATACCAAGAACGTGAGCCAAAAATCCACTCAATAAGACAACCATCCATGATCCAATATAATCCTTACACTCATGGAGTAAGATATGCCATTTGATATCACATAATTCATAGTTTTGACGATTTCCACCAAGAAGAAAACAACCAATTACATAAATACCAAGACAATAACATTATATAAGACCCCACATAGTCACACGTAGAAAATAATGTTTCAAAACAATCAAGTAACAACAACACCCCTACAAAAGCACAAAATAGTAATAAAGCTATTTTCATGATTAGTTCCCACACCCATAACATGCCTTTATAGCAATATTAACTACTCCGCCCATTCTAAAGAAAGTTAAGATATAACCTATCTCGAATGAAGAAAAATAAGTTTGAAAGCTTTCAACAGATCCTTTCCCTCACAAACAAACTCAAAATTAATAAAAATATACAAATATAAAATCTATGAATCAAAAGGAAGCCAATGATACCTATATTGCCTATTTCCAGGTTAGGATCAAATGGACCCCCCAAAATGGGTTTTCCAAAAAGAAAGGTAAAATTGGAATTTAGTCCAAAAATATATCACCCATAATTAAAGAAAGCCATAGAAGAAAACTCAAGTGAAAATAGGTTGAAATTGGGGTGTAATTGAAAAATTACTAATTTATGACTTTCGGGCCGAAATCCCCAAATTCCACTTTTGAGTTGAGATTTTGCAAGCTTTAAATGACAAAATTGATTAAAATTGATTTAAATAGGAATTTGAAGCTTTTTGCAAGCTTTAAATGACAAAATTGATGAAAATTGATTTAAATAGGAATTTGAAGCTTACCTAATCTTGAAAATAGAAAAAACGCCCAAAACTCTAAAACTCGAAGCTCCATGTCTCCAAAATGGTGAAAATTTTGAGAAAGAGGTATTTATATTTCTCAAGTGTCACTAAAGCGGGCCTTGGGCTGCATTAGAAGTCAGTGCTAAAGTGTCCAGGTGCTGCTACAGTTGCACCTGCGCACTGCCAGGCCACTTAAGCGGGCAGGTGGTGCTAAAGCGGCTAGTGCTTTAGTGACCAGCGTGCCACTAAAGTGGCACTTTCTAGGCTGGCAGGGCCACTTATGCATCATATGGACACTAAAGCACCCTCTGCTAAAGCGTCCAAAGGGATGTTTTAGCGGTCACACCAGCTGCAATGCATCAGTTGGAGACTTGGAAAATTCCAAGTCTTTGTGGACCCCTCGGATTCATCTAGAATCTCTAAAATTCAAACCAACTATGCTACCCTATCAAATTTGATGCTACAGACTCAATGGCGATATAAGATTTTTAATAAAATACACTTTTACAAAATTGACCCCCAAGACCCCATTTCATAACTTTTCAAATTAAGGATTAAAATGAGATACCAAAGCCATAAAATTACACCAACCATGTTACCAACCTAAAATTAATGTTCTAGATCTGCTAACACAGTATGCTTTGCCATTTAAAGCACAAAACAATAAATGTTGATCAAAGTCAACTATATAGCCTTTTTAAGCTCCAAAAAACAAAAAACCTCACAAATTACACCAAAATACATTAGGAACCATGTCAATCATCCCCACATCCCAAAGACACCACAAAGCAACCATGGAGTAAAATGGTCAAATCACACAAAAATGAATAATTAACAAAAATTACAAAAAAATCAATTCATTACATATGCACACTCTCACACATCTACACTTCCTCTCTAACTAAAACACCATTAACTCTTCAACTTCCATCTTAATACAACATCATCACTAATTGGATACTTCAATACTTCCCAAGAATTCTCTTATTGGGCTTACTAACACACTATATTTTGCTATCTCCACCAAGGGCACTTATTGCACATATCAAATATCACTAATTGAATAAGAATAGGACATTAACAATAGTTTTTCTACTAGCTCACATCCACTTAACAATCATCCCTAAATTATACATCAATTTATTCCCACTTTAGTACTCAATTGACATATATAATGAATGAGAAAGTAAATATTAGCAATAGTTCACCTATCTATTATATTAACTTAACTTCATTCATATTTTCTCTAATATATTTATTTTAAAATCATCCAAACACCATGTCTGTAGGCCTATGCATGAAATCTCCCATCAATCTATATTATAAATACATTTCCTAATCGATGTCTATAACTCAAATTAAACCTAGCCTACCTAGGCACCAAGCTGCTACTATTGAGGTGTAAAATCTTCTTCCTTGACTCATTCTAGCAATTTTTAGGGTGAAAATTATAAGGAACCTTTGCAATTTGTCCTTCCTAAGCGTATCTTTTCATTCCCATTATTCTAGAGTCTCAAGGAAACCTTGGGACTTTTTAGAAAGAAACAACATACTTGTTTAAGGATAAAAGATGAAAATTAAAAATTCACAAAGAGACTGCTCGAGACCCTACTCTAGCGGCCCCATGTGGTGCTATAGCAGAAAAATTCCCGCTATTGTGTATGATGTCAACCTGTCTACCCAAAATACCCCACTATAAATTCATCTAAAAATAATCTTAAATGGACCTCAAATATTTTAAAAGAATTTCCATATCCCGTACCCTTTAATACAACCGATACCAATTTACCTATTGTTCATCCCAAAATAACAATGGTAGGAAAGAAACTAAATTGATATATTTTCAAGATGATTAATTATGTACTCATTGATTTAGAAGTTTTTATTCTCAATCATGGATGTGCTATGATTTCATGGAACTTTGGATGCTTAAAACTAGGAAAATATGCTAAAACTTAGGCAATATTGTTATATATTATATGTTTTTATGTGTATGTTATAGGGAAAATAGATTAGAAACGAGCTAGATCAAAAATAGAAGAAAAAGTCTAAAAATCAAAGGAACCAATTGGACTATGAGTCGTTATATTACCATACAACACATAGCCTAAGTCGTGGTGATAACAGTAAAGGCTGTTGATTCCAGGAGTAAAGTTGATGCTGACCATGACTCGTTAGGAGTGACAACAAGTTGTGGTGTGAGTTTTTTTGAGCAAACTACCAAAAGGTCCTGAGGAAGACAAGTTAAATCTCCATTTGAATTGGAGGATGACTATGAGTCATTGTGATAGGGTATGACTCATAGTGACTAGTTGTTCTAAGAGCAGAGAAAAAGTCCAAAAAAGATGAAAATCCATTGGAGGGATAATGAGTCTAGCCAATGACTTATAATATCTGATGAAAAGTCATTATCACTGATCGGAGAATAGAGACAATGGTCTGATAATGAGTCATCAGTCCAGACGACTCATTGTCTGAGGCATATCCATTGCCGACTTTATTATCCTAATTTGTTTTGGTTAGGTTTTCTTTGTTATTTTGAGAAACTATAAAATACCTATTAGATATTCTTGTAATATTTTACAAACTTTATACTTTTACTAACATATTTTGTTATCAAGAATGACTTTTGATCTTGGAATCCCTTTGTTCTTAGTTTTTGGATGATTAATTAATTTGAGACTTTGGATTTTCTTCATCAATTATCCATGAGATTATTCATATGTTTTGTTTAATGAATTCCATGGATTGTTTTACAACTATGAGCGGTTAATTTCCTTATCTAGGGTATTGGGAATTCTGGTAGAATAATGAAGTAAAGAAAGTGTTTGGTTCTGCTAGATCATTGTTTACACTTGGATTATGATCTTCTTCAATTTAATTGCTTTCTTAGTGGTTGCCAACTCTAAGAACCCATTTGTATTTGAGATCATCTTCACAAGAGAGATTAAGATTGGGGGAAAAAAGATTATAATAGTGATTTAAGGCTATCAACTTTGGTCTAATAACATGATACCCATAAGGTGTTAGTTAAACTGGGATCATAGACAAGGTTAGTAAGGCAACACCCTGAGAATCATAAGGTTAAGGGTGAGATTATCCAATGCATTCACAAGATAACCGGTGATACCTAGCTTGTCAGATTTTGCATGTGTGGTGATGAGATAGTCGAATTAAACACAAGAAACCTACTAAGTTAGGAATCCAAGGGTAACACAGTCCTAGTGTTCATCTTAGATTATTTACAACCAAAAGCATTCATAACTTGTTACTTTTTATTATTTACTGCAAAATCCCCCCATTTACTTTCCTACACTTTCGGCTACTTCAACAAGTTTGAAAGATAGATTAGACCTATTCCCTGTGGGATCAACCCCATCCTAGTTAGGTTACTATAATTTGACTGAGATCGCATTGTATCTTCATGGAGGGTACAATTATTGCAACATCAAATTTTGGCATCATTGTCGGGGAATAATATTGCGGATTTATTGATTTAATTTTTGAGGTTTTCAAGTTTTACTTTTCTATTCTTTTTATGCCAGTGTATGCCCAGTACTAGGAGTCAATGAAATCCCTTAATCCTATTTGATCTAGATTTAGAAAGAATCCTATCATAGAATCATAAGATGTCATAACACGATTGAGACACTCGTCATGAGCTACCTTATGATGATCCATAGGAATTTGCTCCCTCGCCTCCTCAAGAAATAGTAGACTAGACCATTGAGTGGTTAATAGCAAAGGAGAATCTGAGAAGAGATAATAAGGTTATCTAGTGTGCAGCTCAAGAGGAAGACAGGGCAAGTAGAGATCAACAGCTGGTCATCGAGTAGAGCTCTATAGAGGTAGAAGATATAGAGCTCCAATAAACCCAGCTTTCCAGTACTTATATACATATAAAGATCTAGATGATGAGTTTGGGTATGTGAAGCCTATTGATACAGGATCTATCATCCCTCTTATATTACCCCAGGGGGTAAAGCCCGACATTACTAGTTCTATGATCCAGTTATTAAATCTAAAAGACATGTTTGTTGGCTTGCCGACTGACGACACAAACATGCACCTCATAAATTTTGTTAGAATTTACACTTCATACCCTATACCTAGAGTGGATTAGAAAGCTCTCAAACTCATGTTATTCCTATTCTTTCTAACTGGTGAAGCGCCATTATGTTTAGGGGAACTACATCTTTGGTCCATAACTAATTGGAACGAGTTACAAAAGTAGTTTTTAAACTGTTTCTTCCCTCTATCCAAAATATTGTATTTGAAGGGTGGGATTTATAATTACAGGAAATTACATTTTAAATTGATGTATGAGGCATGGTTTTGGTGTAAGAAAAAGTTAATGATGGTGCCTAATCATAGAATTTTAGGGAGAAATTTGCTGGAGATTTTCTATCATGCCTTGGATAGCAGTTTAAGAGCTATAAAGGATACTAAAACTGGTGGAGCATTCATGAACCTATGTTGGGAAGTAGCAGTAGATATCTTAGATCAGATCTCTCTTACCAACTGAGGGTGGCGTACTTGAAAGGCAAAGAAAGTTTCCAGCACTTATGCTATTGGTACTTCCAATTATCCAAGAGTAGTAGATAGTTGAATGGGTTAAGAGGTTGCGCAGTTGAGGATGGATATTGGGTTATTATTGAAACAATTTGTAGCAATGATTTTTGATAAGGTGAATGTTGTGTATGCATAATGTAATGATTTTAGGTCATATGATTCTTATATGGATAAAGAGGTGAAGAATCTAGATAGAGAGTTGGTGACTTTCCGAGCCAAGGTCCAATAATCTACTGAAGATAATTGGAAATCAAGGCAAAGGAATCAAGGTCTAAAATACTATAGGGATAGATATAGGGATCGAAGTAGAGAGAGATGGTGACTGGAGATGTAAAGATGATTTTAAGAAAAAGAGTAATGCATACGTTTCACCAAGGAATCATGACACTAAATCAAGGATAGAGGCTATGCTATCAATGATGGTAAAGGGTCAGGAAAGTCAAGAGAGTTTCATTAAGAATATGCCACTACAATCAAGCAAATTGAGCAGCTGTTTGGAAAGATGTTAGTGACCTTGAATCAGCTTCAATTGGGCACTTTTCCAAGTAATATTATGTGGAATCCTAAGAATGATAGTCACTATTTGGCTATCACCACTCAGAATAGTAAGGCCACCATTAATCCCCCTATGCATATAGTTGATGCTACTAGGAATAATATTGTTGATGTAGATGCAACACCTGAAGTGGAATCTGAAAAGTTTTTGACTAGTGGAGAGTCATCACATAAATCAACAGGTATTAATAAAAGTGTTAAAAAGGATAAAGAAAAGGGGAAGGTAGTTATTCCTGTGTTGAAGACCATTCCAAAACCACCCCCTCCTTTTCCTTAGATATTGAGGAAGAAACAAGAGGAAGAAAAGTATTAGAAGTTCTTGTCTATGTTAAAAGAACTATATTTTAATATTTCTCTTGTAAAATCATTAGAGAAGATGCCTAGATATGCTAATTTTATGAAGGATCTGGTTACTAGAAAGCGTACGATGGGTTTTAAGCCATATGATAATGTTTATTATTGTAGTCATCGCTTTCCAATCATTAGTTGAGAAGAAGCAGAACCTCGGAGCATTTACTATTCCATGTACCATTGGGTCCTTCAAATTATCTTGAGCTTTATGTGATATGGGAGTTTGTATCAATCTGATATCATTGGTAGTACACAAGCAGTTAGGGTTGGGGTACCCAAACCTATATCCATGAGGTTATTAATGGCTAATCGAACAATGAAGAAACTGGTTGGTATTTTTTGTGATGTTTTGGTGAGGGTTTAATCCTTCATATTCCTATCTGATTTTATCATCCTTGACTATGAGGTGGACATCGAAGTCCCTATTATCTTGGAAAGGCATTTCTTAGCTATGAATAGGGCCTTGGTTGACATGGAGATGGGGAATATAATGTTCTGACTCAATGATGAGCAAGTTACTTTTAATGTGTGTCAGTCTACACGAAAGCCAAAGGATATGAGAGTGGTATTCATGATTGACACTATCGATGATGATACAGTGACTTTTCCTATTAAAAAATGACTTAAGGTTGAGGCGTTAGTAGCAGTTATTATGAATTTTGATAGCAATGGCATGGATGAGTATGATGAGATAGTAAGCTCGTTGTATGTTAAAGGTTCTTATAATTATGCTTTGAAAAAACTGGATCTTGATCTAGAGAATAGAACTACTCCTCTAGCTCTACCAACTTTTAAGTAGCCACTAGTCTTAGAATTGAAGGCCTTCCCATCTCACTTGCATTATACATTTTTGGGGGATAACAATACCTTATCAGTCATTATTGTTGCTGATTTAATAGAGACATGGGTTGAAGCATTGATTTCAGTATTACAGAGGTTCAAAAGGGCTATAGGATATACTTTTACAGACATTGTATAGATTTCACTTAGTATTTGCACTCATAAGATACAGCTTGAACCAGAACGTATACCCAGCATCGAGCACCAGCATAGGTTGAAGCCGTCTAAGTAGGAGGTAGTAAGGACAAAGATCATCAAGTGGCTAGATACTAGAGTGGTTTACCCTACTCTGGATAGTAAGAGGGTTAGCCCAATTCAATGCATGCCTAAGAGGATGGGATCACCGTGGTCCCTAATGAGTAGAATAAATTAGTACCTATGAGATTGGTCATTGGATGGAGAGTTTGCATGGATTACAAAAAGCTGAATACCTGGACTCAAAAGAGCCCTTTTTTGTGCCATTCATGGATGAGATGATTAGCAAATTAGAAGGTAGGGGTTTGTACTATTTTCTTGAAGGGTAGTTAAGATACAATTAGATTTCTATTGCTCTTGATAATTAGGAAAATATGAAGTTTACTTGCCATTATGGAACTTTTGCATTCAGAGAATGTCGTTTGAATTATGCAGTACTCTCGCCACCTCTTAGAGATGTATGATGTTTAAATTTTCTAACATGGTGGAAGACACTATATAGGTATTCATGGATGAATTTTTGATAGTTGGGGACTCCTTTGATAATTGCTTGGCCCATTTGGCCAACGCACTCCAAAGATGTGAGGAGTGAAATCTAGTGTTGAATTGGTAAAAGTACCATTTTAAGGTAAAAAAGGTATTGTCTTTGGTCCCAAAATCTCAAAATAGGGTATTGAGGTGGATAAATAAAAGATTGAGATAATTGAAAAATTACCACCACCGATCTCAGTTAAAGGTATCCAAAGCTTTTTAGGTCATGTTAGATTTTATAGGAGGTCCGTCAAGGACTTCTAAAAAATTTCTAATCCTCTATGCAAATTTTAAAGAAGGAGGTGAAATTTCCATTTGATGATGCATGTCTCAGGGATTTTAAGTTCCTTAAGGAGTGATTGATTTGGCTTCCATTATTATGCCCCCTATTTGAACTTTATCATTTGAGTTTATGTGTGATACTAATTGAGTGTACATGGATGTTGTCTTTGTCCAAATATGCATGAAAATCCTTCACTCAATCTATTATGTCAGCAAGGCATTAAACCCCCTATATAAGAACTATTCAGTCATTGAGCAGGAGTTGTTTGTGGTTGTTTTTGCCTTTGAGAAGTTTCGGTCCTACTTGATAGGGAAAAAAGTCATAGTTCACAGAGATCATACAACTTTAAGGTATCTAAAGTCGAAAAATATGTCAAGCTAAAGTTGATAAATTGGGTCCTCTTACTTTAATAATTTGACTTTGAGGTGAAAGATTGAAAGGGCACTAAGAACTAGGTTGTTGATCACTTATCACACCTTGAGAAGGAGGCAATGCAAAAGTTAGGGGATAAGCTTGACATAGGTGATACTTTTCCAAATGAGTGGGTCTTGGCAGTATATCAATACTTAATCCTCTGGTTTTCTGATTTTTCCAACTTTTTGGCAAGTGATCTTGTTTCAAAAGATTTGTCATTCCATCAGAGAAGTGAGATTTTTTTGGGATGAGCCTTAGAACTTTAGGATTTATGCTGAACATTTTGTTTGTAGATGTATTCTTGAGGTGGAGATTATGAGCATCATTGAGGCTTATCATTTATCGCTAGTTGGGGGACATAAATAATGTCACCTGCATAACCCACAAGATTTTATAGTATGGGTATTATTGGCCAACTATCTATAAGTATGCTCATGACTATGCTTAAGCTTGTGACCACTGTCAGCGACAAGATAACATCTCACAGAAACATGAACTCTCCATGACACGTATCTCGGAGTTGCAGTTATTTGATATATGGGGAATCAATTTCATGGATCTATTTGTGAGCTTCTATGGGATGAAGTACATTCTAGTTGCATTCGAATATATTTTGAAATGGGTGGAGGTGGTTGCGCTTCCCAACAATGAGGGCAAAGTGTCACTATGTTCTTGAAAAATAATATATTTTCTCAATTTGGCACTCCACATGCTATTAGCATTGATGATGGGTTTCACTTCTGCAATCATTTATTCAAGGCCCTACTTGAAAAATATGGTGTGAAGTATAAGGTAGCAATACCTTACCATCCTTAAATAAGTAGGCAGGTACAAATCTCAAATAGAGAAATCAATTCCATATTGGCAAAGACTTTGAATGCCAATAGGACTGACTAGTCAAGGACGTTAGATGATGTATTGTGGGACCACCTAATAGCTTTTAAGTACTTTATAGGTGCCTCTCCAGCTTATATATGGCAAGGAATGTGACTTGCTGATCGAACTTAAGCACAAGGCACTATAGGTATTGCAAAAGCTCTATTTGGTGTGATATAAGCAGCTAAGTTGAGGTTGAGCAATCTAAGTGAGTTGGATGAATTCCGGATCCATGCTTATGAGATTTTTACTCTATACAAAGAAATAATAAAGTTGTATCATGACAAAAAAATTGAGAAAAGAGTGTTTGAGCCTAGTGAGTTGGTCTTGTTGTATAATTCAAGACTTCACTTGTTCGCTATCAAGTTGAATTCTAGGTGGTATGAACTATTCAACATGGTTTAGGTATTCCCATGTTGTTCTCTTGAGCTACAACATGATGGTGAAGTTCTATTCAAAGTGAATTGGCAGCGGGTGAAGCACTATATGGGAAACCTTGGTGAGGTGAAAGTATGTGTGGACTTAAGTGTTTGAGCCTAGTGAGTTGGTCTTGCTGTATAATTCAATACTTTTCTTGTTCCCTATCAAGTTGAAGTTTAGGTGGTATTGACTATTCAACATGGTTTAGGTATTTTAATGTGGTGCTATTGAGCTAAAACATCATGGTGAAGTCCCATTCAAAGTGAAAGGGCAGCGGGTGAAGCACTATATGGGAAACCCTGATAAGGTGAAAGTATGTGTGGACATAAGCCTTGGAAAATTTTGAGTAACATAGGCAACTGTGTCATGCCTTAACATTAAATCAGGTGCTACATGGGAGGCAACCAATGGGATGATTGGTAACGTTTGAGTACCCAACCTAGCCACATCGTGTAATGATGTTAAATCAAACATTGTGTAGGAGACCCATGTTTTGTACTTATTACATTATAAGGTAGCTTTTCTGTTCATTGTGCAAAACTGGAGATTGCATAAAAATTTCCCTTGTGCCAGGTCCCTACGAGGGACCCTACGACTTATCACCAGAGTCATAGGGAGAAGGAGACTAGGCCATATCAGGTAAATCTTCTCATATAAGTGTTCAATAGATTTATAATGACTCTCAGAATGAGTCATTGTTAGTGACAACGACTCATCACATTGAGTCGTTATGACTGGAGAATCCAGTTAAGGTTTCATTCATAATGGAGGAAGTCTACAAATCATATCCAGTGGATATGGGTCATTACAATGACTCATTGTTGGGCCCAACATTATGTTCCCAATGGGTCGACTCGACCCATATCAGATGAAATAAAAGGAAATAAAGTCCCATAGGAAATTCTCCTTCTAATTTAAACATCTTAGACTCCCTTCATTCCCAAAATCGTCCAATCACTCTTAGAATATACTCTTAAGTTCATCCCAAATCATCATTATCAAATTGCATTCTCCCAGAAAGTGTGTCAAGTACTAGGGAAATAAAATCTAAAAAATTTTCAAGGATCCAAGAAAAGTTTATTCAAGTAAGTTTGATGCTTTAATTTTTCCTCTCTCAAATTTATGCTAATTAGGTTAGACAATGTTTGGAGTCCTTGATAAATGGTATGCATAGGGTGAAAACCCATGATCCTTGTTCTTGAGAGATATAATGAATACAAATAAAATGGGAGTAAATGAGTTTTGTATTTAAAATTGGATGTAGGGATGCATTAGGAGTATATTGTAGTCGTGACACCCATGGGGAAGTCTGAGTACCTATTAGGTATGTGAAAATTGATACTCAACCCTCCAAATATCCATGTAAATAGTAGCTATGGTACTTATAATGACTTGTAGGGTAACCTAACGAATCGTTACGTGACTCGTAGCCACTGGGAACATGGGTATAATGAGTCGTTTGGTTTCTGGTCATACCATGACTCGCACTATGAGTTGTCTCACTATACAACTCGTAGTATGGACTCGTGGTGACTCGGCAGGTGAGTACCTTATGAAAAAGTTTCTTTACAGACTACGAGTATTGGTGATGAGTTATTGGTTGACGTAATGACTTGTTAGGAGAACTCGTATCCTGACCAGTAAATGATCCATATGTATCCTTTTAGCCTATGAGTCTCAATACGATTCGTAGCCTCTGACAATTAGTCGTACCCTTGCTTTTAGGGTACCCAACAACAAATGTAGACTTATTTATTTTTCTTATTTTTATTTATATTTATTAGTCATGCGCTTTTATGCTTTAACAGGTACCAATGGCCCCCAAGAATGATTCAACCAAAGAATCCAGCCCACCCCCTCATTCATCATCTCAGGAACAAAGCCACTGATGATAAGTCAAGTGGCTCCATTAATAATATCCACTTGAAGGGATGGTAGAACCAATGAACAACCTACCTTAGGGAACTAAAGCTACTCCATCAGAAGATTCACCTCCACCCACTAGGCTAAGGATGAAGAATCCTAGCCAACCAGCACCACACTCACAGTCCCAGTCTGAAGAGAACGGTAATTTAGAGTCTAGCCTAGAGGATGAGGAGGAGAAAGCTGATAATGAAAATAATAGGTCAGAGAATGATGATGCGGAGGAGGACAAAAGTGAATCCAGTGATAACCCATTGAGGTACCACCTCATCCCTCACCTTCTGAACCTTTAAAGATAGAAACTTCCTTGATGCCCATCATTAATAGGTGAGGGTACTCTGAGATGCAGGAATTATATGACATAGAAAGCACCATCACCCCTTTTACTCAAAAAACAAAGAGAGAGTTCTACCTAGATCCCAATCTGAGTACTACAGTCATATCTGAGATTCCTGACTTCAAGGAACATTTCAGAAAGTATCACTTTGAGTGGATGGCTAAGGCCCCTAGATAGTATAGCCCAGCACTCATGAGGCAATTTTATGTTGAGTATCAGATGGAGCTGAAATTGATTTATCCAAAGGGGTGATTATGGAAAGGTAGTAACCCCATGGTAGTAGTTATGATAAGAGGTTTTAGGTGAACATCTCAACACAGACTATTTCTAAATTGCTACATGGCCCAAATTTCCTATTTCTAGATAGCACTGCTGAGATTGATCACCCCATAGATGAAATGCAAAAAGTAAAGATAAAATAGATTTGTTTAGAAGATAAGTTTAATCACTTTCGGTGGATGGCCTGCATTTTTGTGATGGTGCAGGAGGAGGCACCTTGGGTTGTTAGACCTTTGACATGGATTACGAATGGTATGATAAATTTTGTGGCAAAGTCATTGAGGACGCTGGAGTGTCATTGGTTAAATCCCATAAATAGGGACAATGTGTTGAGTCCTGATTGAGTCGCCTTGGTTGCAGGCATCATGAAGGGCTACAAGATTGATGAAGCTAAGATTATAGCTTGAGAGATTCATGATTGAGCGATGATCATGGACACAACCGTAGCCTTCTCATGCTTAGTAACACAGCTGTGTTTAGATTAGGGTGTGTGAGAGATCTCGATACGGGATTAGTTTTTTCATATTCAAATGACTACAAATTTTGCATTGATATGAGATTTTGATAACCCTATATCCAAGGCAAAGGTGGGGGGACACTTTGAGAAGCATTTCAAGCGGGAGGGCGTGGTATCGATACTCCAAAATTCACCAATGTTTGTGATACCCCTACTTAGACTACCCAGTCTGAGCCTCTGGACTCAACAAATGTAGTCGGTACTTCTCATTTTTTGACCCCACCTCTTATAGCAAGACCATTTATTTCCATGACAGCTCTTGTTGATTATACTCTAGTCCCATGAGACTTTCTGACTGGTTTGCTAAAAAGATTGGGTACACTTGAGCAGGGCGTGTAACCATGGGTTAAGAGGGAGATTAAGGGGGAGATTATGAGTCTACAAACTTAGTTTGATGGGTTTGAGCGGCTGACCAGCCAGAAGTTGGTGGGCATTCAGTCCCTAGATTTAGCAAGCATACATAAGAAGTTGGTCATGCTTTGTGTTAAGATAGAGGATATACATGCATAGTCATTCCCTAATTATCCTATTATTGAAAAGATCCAAGAAGAGGAAGTGTTGATTATTTAGGAAACTAAGGAAAAAGAACCAGCTTCTGAGGGAAAAGGTGGTGAGAAGACGAGAAAGAATCAAACGAGAAGAAAATATAAAGATGTGGAGGAGGCCAAGGCATCCAGTGTTTAGTCTGCATAGGACCACCAGACAGTGTCTATGAGATGGTAGTGGGAGCTAGTATCTCTTGAGTGGTCGATGTGACAGCTACAACTACAGCAGATTTAAGTGGGAGTACCACTCTACCTCCAGAGGTACTATTGAGCGCACTGACCACAGTCGGTGCCACTACTGTTGTGAGCATCCCAGTCACTAATGGGACCACTAATGATGAGAGTGGGGTCAATTCTAGGGCCCTCTCATGCTGAAATGTCATGAGTTGGTGCCTAGTGCACCCTGGTATTTCCTCATTTCCTGTTTTTACTTTATAGATGCAGTGGGGATAGTGCATGTGCTTTAGTTGGGGTTAGGAGTGTACCACAACCACTACGGGTTTTTATTGTCGTGCTTATTTTCCAGTTGGTCATGATATGATTACATAATTTCTATGTCTAAGAAATATGGTGTCGTATTATGGTTTTCTTTGTAATTTTTTATGTTTTGGTGCTTTAGGTAGGAGAAAAATAAGTACCTAAGACAGTTGATGTATTGTGTTTTCATTATTCTTAAATGTGTTATAAAAATGACACCCTTCTAAATTTTTTATTTTTTGAACTGTGTGATGTGTATATATATATGACCATTGTGAATCTCGTTATGGAATTAGCGTTAGGGACAGAATAATCATACCTAACATTTGCATGAACTAGATCGATAGTAGTTTGTAATGCAACCCTATGCCATGTGTGTCTGAGATGACTACTTAGTTTCTATTGTGTGTTGAATCTAGAACTTACCCAATTAGTCTTGTCTAGATTGTAAAATAGTTAGTTAATCAGTTAGCAAAGGATCATACTCCGTTCTTGAACTTAGTCCACTTTTAGCCTAAATAACCTTCCAAATGTGAATAAGTATCCCTTGATCCCTATTTTGAGATTGTCTATACTGTAATTCTTATTTTCATTGTTCACCTTTCTATTTTAATTTTAATGAACATGTTTTGGTCCTAGTCCTCCTTGGACATTGTGCACCTCAACCCAGGAAAATCACCTAAGTTGAGGATGGCTATTATAGGGGTGCGTGATTAGAAATGCGTATGAAGAAGGGTGTAAATAGAAGAAAAGAAAGTAGGATCGGGTGGGTGGAAAAAGAAAAAATAAAATAAAAAGAAAAAGAAAATAAAAAGGAGTAAAGAATAAAACAAATTGCACCCTATCTAAATAAGGAATAAAAGAATAAAAAAAGAGAAATAAGGGTGGAATAAAAGAAAAAAATGTTGAAAATTGGACCCCTAAAGTAATTGTAGTGACAAGATGGCTTAGTCACTAAAATTCTCAAATGTACCATACCAGCCCCCAAGCCAACGTTACAAGCCGGGTAAAGTTCTATAATGATCCTAACCTGATTGTCTGAAAACTAAGGTAAAGAAAATAAGGGCGAGCCTATGGTATTCTGTGTACACTAATGGAACTTCTTTGAGAGTGTGAGCGTCTTGTGATTGTCTTTCACAATCCGAGACTACCCCTAGTCGTAACATGGTGCTTAGGACCACAAGTGATCCCAAGCTAACCTATGATCTGACATACTGCCTGAGCAACTGATTTGAACTTATTTTATAAGCTAAATTTTCTAAACGGAAGCATAATCGTAAGATAATTGGAATACATGTGATACTAAAAAGGTTTACAACACGATAAATATGAAAGAAGAACTTACATTACATAAGTGACTCTGAGTAACTATCTATAAAAGCCTCTACCTTATAGACTATAGATTTTTGGGACATGCCTCCAACCACCACTAATCAATACATATGAATAATTAAAATAAAGCATATCAATGACATCTGACTAGAGATTCTCAAACTAGGAGAACTTATCACCTGCTAGATGGAAGCTAAAACTGTCTGATTATGATATCTGTGCTACAATTGATACCCACATTATGAGACAATGTAGCACATGGACATATATATGGATCGGTGCTTTGGAATGTACTGAGTAAGTGGGGTGAATGCAATAACTAAAACTGATTTCATATATAATCTTAAGACATTCATGCTAAGTGAAAGTAGACTCACCAAGAGACTAAAACTAATTTAAAACTAAAGTATCTTAAAACATGAGTAACAAACATAATCTGATAAGTTGGTGAATCACTACACTTATTTTCTTAAAATCTTTACTTTTATAACATAAGTAGAACTAAAGTTGGGAAGCGGTCAAACATGAATATTGTATGTAAATCTCATGTAAAGCTGAACATGTTGTAAAACTAAACTGTGGATCACGTATGGATAATTAACATAAAAACATGAACATATAATTTATGAGAATGCAAGACCAAGAATAAATATATTTTTGACATAATCTATAATCTAAAAGACTGAATTCTGTATAGCTGATTAACTAAAAATTTGTATGCTTTGGTCAAGCAAACCTGAGCTGAGACATACTAAATACTGACTGAAACTGTGAGAGGTATCATGTAATCAACACTCCTCAATCTAATCTAATTAGGGTCCAACCTATAACCCCATTTGGAAAAGTGTCAATACCATGCCACGGGTCTAATACTGGTAGTATAGATCCACTAATCTGATGTCCAGAAGGACTAGGGTGTCAAGCCTAAACTGAGGGGTGACCCCTGATAGAAAGTTAAGCCTAAATTGATGGGTGACCCCTCGGTGCTAAATCCTACTCCCAACTGAACTGAAACTGGTATTGAACTGGACTAAGTTTAATTTAATATTATTTTTTATTGTGCTCATCATTATTACATCAATTGAGTAAAATAATAATATCCATGATTTAACTGAATTATTACTTACAAATCCAAAATTATGTAAAACACATAAGTATCGGGTGTTCATAACCCGTAAGCATTGACTGGCCATAAAATACGATAACAAATCTTTAAAACTATAGTATGGGATCACATTTTAAAGACCTAAAATATAGAAATTTCATCAAACATGTAAGAATCATGAACTAGAACCTAGAGATATGTTAAGTATGAGGAAAACAACATAATTACATGGCTAAATTCATAGTTTGGGGATTTAACATGAAATTCACTTGAATATGACATGAGAAACTAAAACTTGAAGCATGAGATAACCTAAATTTTCATGGTATCATACATGGACATGACTTTTTTTCAAATTGCTAAGGGAAAACATGAATTAAACTTATCTTAAATGTATGCAACTTCATAATAAAGGAAAAACTTATATTTTGATCAAAGGAGAGCTTTTTTAGGTTCAATGGGTGAAAGGGACCCATTGTTGAACACCCTCATACCTCAATTGAATGATTTCTTGAAGAAACATAAAATTTGAACTTGAATTCTTGAGGAAGAAAGCTTAAATCTTTGCGCTTGAATGATGAACTTATGAAAGGAACCCTATTCCTTATGTTTTCTTGAAGATTCTTGAACTTGGACGGTTAAACTCTTGATTTCTTGGGAAAAATAGTTTGGACTTTATTCTTGGGAAGTAGGAGGTTTTACATCAGGGTTTTATGATGAAAAGTTGGCAAATAATGCCCTTTGGAGTCTTTAATCCATCACTAGGGTACTTGGGGGAAAGGGAAAATGACTAAAATACCCTTTGGACTTGTAATTACGAATGCAGCAAAACTATCCTCCACATCACGGAGGTTTACATAGTAACTTAAGCACATGTCGCGGAGCTATCGCGGCAGCTTACTGTTTCTGACAAAAATGGTCATAACTTTTCGCTCGGGTATTGGATAAAGGCAAAATTGGCATAGTTGGAAATCTAATTAAATTATCTATAATTTTGTGGGTCTAGAGAGACAAAATTCTATATATTTCGAAATTTATACATGCTCAAAGTTAACTTTTGAAGAATCGAACACCTAAAATTGGTTGAATCAAAGGATCTCATCTCAACTTTTCTCTAAGTGATTTCTATGAATATTTTTCATCTCATAACCACTTTACATGCTAGGATAAATATAATGAAATATGTATTCAAATACAAATCATGAGATAGATCTTACACATGTAGGAATGACGGTTCAATCTCTAGCTCAAAAATGTGGGGTGTCACATTATCCCCATATTAACATGCATTATTCTACTGAGTGAGTGGGACTTTGTTGTTGTATGGTTACATGGTTTGTGTTGATATATGCATTTTTTTTGGGTAGTGTAACTTGTACATATGCTTGATTATGTGTTGCTAATGTAATGCCATATCTTGATTTCCTTGGCATAATTCCCCTGTGTTATGTTGTTGTGATACATTAATTCACAGAGTTGGATTTGAAAAGTTAAAATAGGATGGGGTGATTTTTTGAGCTAAATTTGAGATTAACTATCATGGGTATCTTAAATTTTTCTTGGTTAAGCATTGTGTTTGATTTTGTTTTTATGTTTTTTGCCTGAGAACATGCAAATATTCTAAGTTGAGAGTGTTGATGTTTCGTGGTTTCATGGAACTTTCAATACTTAAAACTATGAAAATGTGCAAATACTTAGGTTATTTTTCTAAATATGATGGGTGTTTGTGTGTATGTTTCATGGAAAATAGGTTGGAAGTGAATAGGCTCAAAAATAGAAGAAAAATTCTAAAAATAAAAGGAACTGACTAGACTATCAGTCATTATGTGACTATATGACTCGTAGCCTAAGTCATGGTGATAATAGTAAAGTTTATTGATTTTAGGAGTGAAATTAAGGCTGACCATGACTTGTTAGGAGTGACAACGTCATGGTGTGAGTTATTTTGAGAAAACTAGCAAAACATTCTGAGGAAGCCAAGTTAAAGCCCAGTGGAAACGGAGGATGACTATGAGTTTTTATGATTAGGTACAACTCATAGTGACTAGTCGTTATAAGAGCAGACAAAAGGTATTAAAATGTGAAAATTTACTGAAGTGACAACAATTCCATCCCATGACACCTAGTGTATGACCATGATTCGATATCACTAAGCACAGAATGGAGACAACAGGGCTGACAACGAGTCTTTATCAGTCGAGATGACTTGTTGTCTATGGCGTAGCGACTACCGACTTTATTTTCCAATTATTTTGGTTAGGTTTTCTTTGTTATTTTAAGAAACTATAAATAGCCATTGGATATTCTTGGAATAGTTTATGCACTTTATACTCTTACAAACATATTTTGATTTCAAGATTGACTTTTGATCTTGGAATCCCTTTGTTCTTAGCTTATGGTTAATTAATTAATTTGAGACTTTGGATTTTCTTCATCCATTATTTGTGAGGTTATTCATATGTTTTCTTTATTTAATTTCATAGATTGTTTTGCAACTATGAACGGCTAATTCCCTTAGCTAGGGTTGTGTGAACCCTGGCAGTATAACAAAGTAGGGGATATGTGTGGTTCTTATAGATCACCATTTACACTTGTATTATGATCTTCATTAATTTAAATGCTTTCTTAGTGGTGTCAAAATCTAAGAACCCACTTATATTTGATACAAGCCAAATTGCCTCTGAACCATTGAATGAGATACGTATAATGCTTGAGGTGCTTGATTACTCCTTAATGTTATTAAAAGATGCCACATGGACGAAGATTACTATTAATAATAGTCAAAGGACATTGATTAGGTTGAAGAAGTGCAAAACGGGACTCGAAAGCCCCTTGGAAGGGTCATTCACCCAAGGTGCTTTGGATCCATTTTTTATCCGCTCTAGCAATTTAAGACTGGGTAAAAACAACCCTTAGTGAGCCTTTTCTTACATTTAGGTCACTTTTGGTCCCTAATTATGTAATATTTAGCCAAACTATAATTTTGTTGTGAAGGCATGGTGGACCCTGGTACATCATTAGTTGAATCCCATAAATAGGGACAATGAGTTAAGTCCTGACTGAGCCACCCTGGTTCCAAGCATCATGGAGGGATATGAGATTGACGTAGCTAAGATTATAGCTTAAGAGATTCATTATCTGGCAGCAAACATGGATAAAGCCTTAGTCTTCTGATGCCAAGTGATGTAGTTGTGTTCAGATCAGGATGTGCAAGTGATCTCGAGTATGGATTAGTTATTTTTTGTTCGAACGACTACAGATTTGGTATTGATATGAGATTTTTCTAACCCTATATCCAAGGGAAAATATGGGGGCACTTAACTTTAGAAGGCATTTCAGGCCGGAGGGCATGGTATAGATACCCAAATTCACCAATGTTAGTGATACCCCAACTGAGGCTACCGAGTCTGAGCCTCTAGCCTTGAAAAATAAAGTTGGTACTTCTCAGACTTTGACCCCAACCATTCAATTCCAGGCCAGCTCCCGCTAGCTATGCTCTAGTCTTATAGGACTTCCTTACTGATATACTGAAAAGATTAGGCATACTTGAGAATAGGGTAACCAATATTGAGCAGGGTGTGCAACCATGGGTTAAGAGAAAGATTTAGGGGGAGATTAGGAGTGTACGGACTTAGTTTGATGGGTTTGAGAGGTGGATCTTCTAGAATTCGGTGGGCATTCACTCCCCAAATCTGGAAAGTGTACATGAGGAGTTGGTTATGCTTTAGGTTATGATAGAGGATATGTATGCGTAGTCATTCCATACTTATCCTATTTTTAAGAAGATCTAGAAGGAGAAAGTGCTGAATATTTGGGGCACTAAGGAAAAAAAAAACAGCTGCTAAGGGAAAATATGGTGAGAGGATGATGAAAAAGAAAAAGTAAAGAAAACATAAGGATGTGGAGGTGGTCAAGGAGGCCAGTGTTTAGTTTGCATAGGAACACTAGATGAGGGTCCATGAGATGGTGGTAGGAGCTGGTAGCTCTTGGCGGTTGAAGTGATAGCTGTAGCTATAGTAGATTTGAGTGGGTGTACCACTCCACCTCCAGAGCTTCCATTGAGCTCACTAACCACAGTCGATGCCACTGTTGATGTGAGCATCTCAATCACTACTGGGACCCCTACCTAGGAGAGTAGGGACCATTCTGGGCCTTCTCATGCTGATATATTATGAGTTAGTTCCTAGTGCACCCAGGTAGGGACTTATTCCCTATTTTTACTTTATAGATGCACCGGGATAGTGCATATACTTTAGTTAGAGGTGGGGGTGTACCACAACTATTGTGGGTTTTAGTTGTCGTGCTTCTTTTCCTGCCAATCACGATATGATTATAGAATTACCATGTCTAAATAATATTATGTCGTATTATGTTTTTTTTTGTAATGTTTTGTGTTATTTGTGCTTTATATAGGAGAAAAATAAGTACCTAAGGCAGTTGATGTATTGTGTTTTCATTACTCTTAAATATGTATGAAAAATGACACCCTTTTGAAATTTTTGTTTTTGAACTGTGAAATATGTATATATATATATGGCCATTATGAATCTTATATTGGCATTAGGATTAGGGATATAATAATCAAAGTTATCATTTACATAAACTATATAGGTAGTAGTTTGAAATGCAACCCTTGACATGTGTGTATGAGATGCTTACTTAGTTCACATTGTGTGTTGAATCCAGAACTTGCCCGATTAGTTTTGTCTAGGTTGTAGGATAGTCGGTTAATGGTAAGGAAAGGATCATAGGCCGTTCTTGAACTTATTCCAATTTTAGTCAAAACAACCTTTCAAATATGAATAAGTATCCCTTGATCCCTATTTTGAGCCTGTTTAGACTGTATTTCTTATTTTCACTATTCACCTTCCCATTTTAATTACAATAAACATATTATGGTGCTAGTCCTCCTTGGAAATTATGAACCTCAACTTAGGCAAATTGCTTAAGTTGAGGGTGGCTATCATAGGGGTGCATGATTAGAAATATGTATAAAGAAGGGTGTAAATATAAGAAAAGAAAGTAGGGTTGGGTGGGGTAAAAAAGATCACAAAAGAAAAGTGATAAAGGAATAAGTGAAAACACATCCAGCCTGAATAAGCAATAAAAGAATAAAAAGATAGAAATAAGGGCGGAATAAAAGAAAAGTTTTTTGAAAATTAGACCCCTAAAGTAATTGTCGTGCAAAAATTGCTTAGTCACTAAAATTTCCAAATGTACTATACCGTCCCCCAAGCCTACATTACTAGTTGAGTAAAGTTCTATAATAATCCTAACTTGACTATTTGAAAGCTAAGGTAAAGAAAATAAGGGCAAGCCTATGGTATTCTTTGCACACTGATGGAACTTCTTTGAGAGTGTGAGTGTCTCATGATTATCCCTGTATTAACATGCATTATTCTACTAAGCGAGTGGGATTTTGTTTTCGCGTGGGTACATGGGTTATATAACTTGTACATATGCTTGATTATGTATTGCTAATATAACACCATAGCTTGATTCCCTTGTGTCATGTTATTGTGCTGCATTAATTCAGACGGTTGGGTTTGAAAAGTTAAAAAATGAGGGGGTGATGTTTTTGAGCTAAATTTGAGATTGACTTCCATAGGTGTCTTAGGGTTCTCTTGGTTAAGCATCGATTTTGGTTTTTTTAATGTTTTTTGCCTGAAGACATGCAAACATTCTATGTTTAGGGTGCTGATCATAACTCATTAGTAGTGACAACGAGTCATGGTGTAAATCATTCTAAGCAAACTACCCAAAAGTCCTGAAGAAGCCAAGTTAAAGCCCCAGTGGAAACGAAGGATGACTGCGAGTTGATATGACAGGGTACGACGCCTAGTGACTAGTCGTTCTAAGAGCAGATAAAAAGTCTTGAAGGGTGAAAATCCACTAGAGTGACAACAATTCCAGCAAATGACTCATAGTGTTTTCCCATTAGTCGTTATCTCTAAGAACGGAAAGGAGACAATGGGGCTAACAACGTGTCTTCATAAGTCCAGGCGACTCTTTGCCTAGGGCATAGCCACTACCAACTTTATTTTTCTTTTTTTTTAGGTTAGGTTTACTTTGTTATTTTGAGAAACTATAAATACCCATTGGATATTCTTGCAATATATGCACTTTATACTCTTACGAACATATTTTGATTTCAAGATTGACTTTTGATCCTTGAATCCCTTTGTTCTTAGTTTTTGGTTGATTAACAAATTCAAGACTTTGGATTTTCTTCATCAATTATTTGTGAGATTATTCATATGTTTTCTTTATTGAATTCCATGGTTTGTTTGGCAACTATGAGTGACTAATTCCCTTAGTTAGTTTTGTGCGAACCCTGGTAGTATAACAAAGTAGGGAAAGTGTGTGGTTCTACGAGATCATCATTTTCACTTGTATTATGATCTTCTTCAATTTAAATATTTTCTTAGTGGTGGACAACTCTAAGAACCCTCCTTTTTTTGATACAAGATAAATTGCCTCCAGACCATTAGATGAGATACATATGATGCTCGAGGTGATTTATGACTCCTTAGTGCTATTAAATGATGCCACATGAGTGAAGATTACCATTAAGGAGGGTCAATTGACTTTGAAAATGTCGAAGGAGTACAAAACAGGGCTCAAAATCCTCTCAGAAGGGTCATGCACCCGAGGCACTTTTGATCTACTCTAGCATGTCAATAGCAGGTCAAAACAGCCCTTAGTGGGCCTTTTCTTATATTGGGGTCTCTTTTGGGCCTAATTATGTAATATTTAGCCAAACTATAATTTTATGGCAAAGTCCTGGTGGACTCTGCTGCATCATTAGTTGAATCCCTCAAATACATATAATGTGTCGAGTCCTAACCGAGTCTCCTTAGTTGTAAGCATCATGGAGGGATATGAGATCGATGCAGCTAAAATTATATCTCAAGAGATTCGTGATCAGTCTGTGAGTTTGGACACAGCCTTAGCCTTCTCGTTCCTAGTGATGTAGTTGTATTCAGCTCAGGGTGTATAAGAGATCCCGAGTGTAGATCTGTTCTTTCATGTTTTAATGACTACAGATTATGGATTGATACAAGATTTTTCTAACCCCATCTTCAAGGCAAAGATGGGTGACACTTTACTTCAGGAGGCATTTCAGGCCGGAGGGCATGGTATCGATACTCAAATTCACCAATGTTGGTGATACCCCTACTTAGACTACCCATTCTGAGCCTCCAGCCTTAATAAATATAGTTGGTACTTCTTAAACTTTGACCCCACCTTTTATAGCAAGACCATTCACTTCCAGGCTAGATTCTACTGGATATGCTTTAATCTCATAGGCCTTTCTAACTGATATGCTAAAAATATTAGGCATATTAGAGCATAGGGTAACCAATATTGAGCAGGGAGTGCAACCGTGGGTTAAGAGGGAGATTTAGGGGGAGATTAGAAATGCACAACCTTGGTTTGATAGGTTTGAGTGGTGGATCTGCCAAAAGTTGGCAGGCATTTAGTCTCTAGATTTGTAAAGAATATATGAGGAGTTAGTTGTGCTTTGGGATGTGATAGAAGATATACATACATAGTCATTCCATACTTATCCCACTATTAAGGAGATCTAGGGGGGAAAATAATGAATATTTAGGGCACTAAGGGGGAAAGAACCAGTTTCTAAGGGATAAGATAGTGAAAGGATGAGGAAGAAACAAAAGATAAAAAAAATATAAGGTTGTGGAGGTGGCCGAGGTGGCTAGTGTTCATTCTACACAAGACCACCAGACGAGGGTCCATGAGATAGCAATGGTAGCTGGTGACTCTTAATTGTTGATGTGATAGCTGCAACATATTTGAGTGGGGGTACTGCTCTACCTCAATAGGTACCATTGAGTGCACTAACCACAGTCAGTGCCACTTCTGATATGAGTATCCCGATCACTACTGGGACAACTACTGATAAGAGTGGGGTCCATTCTGGGGCACTATCATATTTAGACATCATGATTCGGTGCCTAGTACACCCAGGTATGTCCTCATTTCCTATTTTTACTTTATAGATGCACTAGGGATAGTGCATATGCTTTAGTTGTGGGTGGGGTGGTACAACAACCGCTGCGGGTTTTTGTTGTTCTGTTTCTTTTCCCATTGGTCGTGATATGATTGTAGAATTGCCATGTTTAATAAATATTGTGTCGTATTACGTTTTGTTTTGTAATGTTTTGTGTTGTTTTTGCTTTAGCTAGGAGAAAAATAAGTACCTAAGGCAGTTGATTTATTGTAATTTAATTATTCTTAAATGTGTTAGAAAATAACACCCTTCTGAAATTTTTGTTTTAGAACTGTGTGATGTGTATATATATGTTACCATTGTGAATCTCTTTATGGCATCAGGATTAGAGAAAACTAAGGTAAAGAAAATAAGGGCAAGCCTATGATATTCTATGCACACTGATGGAACTTCTTTGAGAGTGTGAGTGTCTTGTGATTGTCCTCGTATTAACATGCATTATTCTACTAAGTGAGTGGGACTTTGTTGTTGTGAGGGTACATGGGTTTTGTTGCTAGCTGCTTATTTGTTCAGGTAGTTTAACTTGTACCTATGCTTGATTATGTGTTGTTAATGTAATTCCATAACTTGATTCCTTTGTGTCATGTTGTTCTGCTTCATTAATTCACACAATTGGGTTTGATAAATTAAAATATGATGGGGTGATGTTTTTGAGCTAAATTTTAGATTGAATGCCATAGGTATCTTAGATTTTACTTGGTTAAGCAACGTGTTTGGTTTTGTTTTTATGTTTTCTGCTTGAGAACATGCAAACATTCTAAGTTGAGGGTGTTGATATGTCGTGGTTTAATTGCACTTTCGATGCTTAAAACTATAAAAATATGTAAATACTTATGCCATTTTATTAGATATAATATGTGTTTGTGTGTATGTTGAAGGGAAAATTGGTTAGAAGGGAACTAACTCAAATATAGAATAAAAACTCTAAACATTATAGATATTGACTGGACTACGAGTCATTATATGACTGTACTACTCGTATCCCAAGTTGTGGTGATAACAGTAAAGGTTGTTGATTCCAGGAGTGAAATTGAGGCTTACTACGACTCCTTATAAGTGAAAATGAGTTGTGGTGTTTTTCATTCTGAGCAAACTAGCAAAAACTCCTGAGGGATCCAAGTTAAAGCCCCAGTGGAAACAGAGGATGACTACGAGTTGTTATGAAAGGGTACGACTCGTTGTGACTAGTCCTTCTAAGAGTAGAGAAAAATATTGAAAGGTGAAAATCCACTGGAGTGACAACAAGTCCAGCCAATGACTCATAGTGTCAGACCATGAGTCGTTATCACTAAGAACAGAATGGATACAATAGGGCTAACAATGAGTCTTTGTCAGTCTAGACGAGTCATTGCCGAGGGCGTAGCCACTGCCAACTTTATTTTCCTATTTTGTTTTTGTTAGGTTTTCATTGTTATTTTGAGAAACTATAAATATCCATTTTATATTCTTGTAATAATTTATGCACTTTATACTCTTACGAACATATTTTGATTTCAAGATTGACTTTTGATCGTGGAATCCCTTTGTTCTTAGTTTTTGGTTGATTAATTAATTCGAGACTTTATATTTTCTTCATCAATTATTTGTGATATTACTAATATGGTTTCCTTATTGAATTCCATGGTTTGTTTTGCAACTATGAGAGACTAATTCCCTCAGCTAGGGTTGTGGGAACCCTATCAGTATAACAAAGTCGAGTAAGTGTGTGGTTCTTTTAGATCATCATTTACACTTGTATTATGATCTTTTTCAGTTTAAATTCTTTCTTAGTGGTGGCCAACTCTGTGAACCCACTTGTATTTGATACAAGCCAAATTGCCTCCATACAATTGGATGAGATACATATGATGCTCAAGGTGCTTAATAACTCCTTAGTGCTATTATAAGATGCCACATGCACTAATATTACCATTAAGGAGGGTCAAAGGACTTTGACAAGGTTGAAGGACTGCAAAATGGGGCTCAAAAGCCCCTTGAAGGGGTCATGCACCCAAGGCGCTTTTGATCCGCTCTAGCATTTTAATAGCGGGTCAAAACAGCCCCTTGTGGGCCTTTTCTTACATTTGGGTCACTTTTGGGCCCTAATTATGTAATATGTAGCCAAACTATAAATACTTGGTAGCTAGGCTTATTTTAGTTAGTTTTTGTTGATTGATAATGATGAATTCATAAACCTCCATTGGGAGTATTTTGAGAGCTTGGAAATGTGAATGCTGATATTTGATTAGAAGCGTCGATTGTAAGGGAGATTCAATCATCTTTGAGGTCACGTAAGAGTTAGGTCCTATTTGGTAATATTTAAGGGAGGCTTTGGGTTTGATACATATTTCCCTTTTGTTATCATATTTATGTCTATCTTTGTATCTTTGATATCCTATCCCTCTATCTTTATTTTTTTGCATTTAGATTTGATTCTTCATGACGAGAATCATATTATTTGATATCGGAGTCGAGCTTGATTTCGTTCCTACAAAGTCAATCTTGGGTTTGCTATCATGAAAATCATCAAAAAAGTGGTGTAGAAAATTAAAAATCCCAAAACAAAAGTCACTATTCACATTTTTGTTCTTAGGTCAAATTTTGAGTTTTGATTTTCTATTTTTCTTTTGTTTAGAGTGTTAGATTTGTTTTTTCTAACACTATTCGAGTCTATAAATCAAATTTGAGCTAAATCGGTGTGAAATTGAGCCTTCTACTATAGTTGGAAGCTTCGGTTGATGAAATTTGAAGTGGATTAAAAATATGAAGATTTTTGGTGAGAAATTTGATCAGAATGGTATTTATAATGAGTTTAGAAGGTTGAAAAGTGCCTACGCTCAAAATTTCAACAAATTCCGAGCTCCGGAGAAGAACTTAGGAAAAATTGGTGTTCTTAGAAAAGCTTGCTATCTTCAAGTTGGACTTTTTAGAAAATTTCTTGCTTAATCCCATAAAAGGAATAAAAAAGCGTTGAAAGTTTTCGTACAAAATAATCTAAAAATATTTCTAGGATATTCCAAGAAAAGAGGATAAAAGGGGACTAATAGAGGGGTAAAAACGCCATTCCAAGAGGGTTGGGCGGCTGATTTGCGCCCCATCTGCCCTTGACCTGTATTGGAGCTGTTGCAGAAGACCAAACACATGTCAAAGAAGTATAAGGACATACGTCTATTTCCAGGGTATGTTGGGGATCTGCCCCACCTGCTGAAGCAAGTCCCCAATGCAGATCAACACTTCTCCAAGGCAAATCAAGCTTCCAAACACATTTCAAGCTTTTTGATTCCATTTAGCTCAAGGTTTGATTCCTTAGTTTCATTTTCTTGATTCCTAATCTCATATTTTGATTCTTAAACTACTCAACAACTATGTAAATCATCTACTAAGTTGATTGATTAGTTATTGAGTACCATTTCCTTCATCGTCTAATTTCTTTCATGCTTTTGTCTTTTTCAATGCGCTTTGATTTCTTGATTCAACTCCTTAAGTAATTTTTATTTTGAATCATTCAATCAATAATCAGCTCTGGCTGCAAGTAGATATTTACACCTTATTGACCATCGGAGTATAAGCAATTTTTAACATTTTTCGTTCTAATTGTGAGGATCATAAAGATAAGATTCATACGAGTGTTGGTGAGAAGCATTACTACTAATCTCGTTTGTTCATTTTGTAGGTACTAGGTGATATAAGGAAGAATTTTTTCAATAACCTTAGACGATTATGACTATAGCTATGGAGAAGGAGATTATAGGTACTATGAATATAGCCACGATCAAGATATGGAGGAAAATGAGGGATACTATTCAGAAGGAAACTATGAAATGAATGATGGCCCTAGTTCTTATGGTAGGTATGGAGATGATGAAGACCCTTGTTATGTCTCTCATGATGAATATAGGGTATGTGAAGAGTATTACACTTCCCACTTTGAGCCTAGAGGTAGTGTAAGGTATAACCCATTAATTTACAAATCTTACAAGGATCATGGTGAGAATGTACATGAGGATTCTGAAGTTTTGTATTACTTATCTTGTATTACTTCTTATCAAGTCTAAATCAATGTGAATGGTTATGCTAACTATAGTATAGTGAGAATGAAAGAGCGTGTATCTCCAAAGCCAAGGAGTACTACATCTTACTCTTCTTATCCTAGTGCCTAAACGTATAGAAATGGGAACCAAGGTAGATATGGATGGTATAGCAGTAGTCAAGATCTTCCTACTCTCCCCATCTTTGAGAATGGGAGTGTGAAAGGATCTTCATGGATTATGTTATGAGCGAAGCCAAAAAAGCTTCGTGTTCTCTTAAACATATTCAAGGTCCGACACTGTTGTGGTGGGTATCCATAAGGAAGTCCGGCGGAATTTGGAGTGCCTTAAAAGAACTCATAAGGGGTGCTCATGTACCAATAGGGTATTGTAACGCCACAAATATGGTACATAGAACACTACACGGTGCTTATGACCTCAAGGGACCACAAGCTAACCCATGACTAATAATTGTACCTATACACTGCATAATATACTTGTAGAATGTGGAAAACATGAACAATAGGCCATAAGGTTCAGCTAAATAGAATATCTGATAAATAATAACATCTATATAGGGTAACAAATGCCCAAAACAACTGAAAGCTAAATCTAAAATCTGAACTAAATCTGAAAGCTTCTAAATACTATCTGAAATAAGAAGTTGAAGGAACATGTCTCCAACTAACTCCGTATAGCAAAACTAAACTAAAACAATAAATGAAATAAAATAATATCGTCCTCAAATAGATAAGGACTTACTGCAACTCTATGACTGGAACGCTACTGCTGATCTGGAACTCGTGTCTCTGAACCTATGGTGTAATATGAAAGAAAGCACCATAGCGCAAATACGTCAATACGACTGGGAGTACTGAGCCTACGAGTGAGGTAGGCTAAATGAAAAAGGGTTTACATGCATGAACAATGCTAACTGATTAACTGATATGAACGTATGAGTACAAATATGCATACATAGTAACTAAAATCATGAATACATGATATCTGGATCTGTACGCTAATACATAGTTTACTCTTATCTAACATGACTGATACTGAAATTATGATAACATGGATGACTATGTCTAACAGTCCTGAATTTGATGGAATTACCTGAGTTCCGTACTATAACTGAATTGACTGTAACTGACAGTCTTTGTATACTAAAATCTGAAGAACTATCTGAGTTCTTTTGCTAAGACTGGGAATGAAATTTTGGGAGGTAGTTGCTTAACCGACATGCCCCAATAACACATATAGCTAGGTTGAGGTCCAATCTCTGCCCCGATGAGGAGGGTGTCAATACCGCGCCACTAGTAAGGATAGCTGTGAGTGACCCTTAGCTGGAAGGTACGCAAATAAGAATGGTGGGAACCTTAAACTGATAGGTTAAGCCACCTCATCAACCCTAATTTGGCAGGTTAAGATGTCTCAACCTACGCTAGCTACGTAGTTCTGGAACACAAGGATGACTACTAAGAAATACACCCTAAATTAGCAGGTGAATTCCCATCCTTGGGTTCACTTGGTGTTAACTTCTACTCCCATATGAAAAGACTGAACATGATTTAACTGGCTGTACATGGACTGAGTAACTGACTTCCATTGACGGACGGAATAGTACTACTATCTGAGAATTTATTGAGATCATGAGATTTCTGATATTTCTTGAGTCACATGACTAACTGAGTTCTATAGATCATGGCTTGACTGAGATTATCATGATAAAGTGACATGGCTCTAGTAATATAGCTATATTATTTCGGTACTAGTACCTCCAGGACTCGATGAAAGAAAACTGACACACATAACTGATTTGATCATAAAATGGAGTCCACAATTCACCATATCATAAGTAGGGGATTTCATACTAAGCATAGTTCTCAACATCTTACGTATGGAAGTGAAATTCATAAAATATGTGTATACTTGCATAGCTTCAATATCATGCTTAATCCATATCACAACAACGACGTATATCAGTCACGTGAAATTCATGTGAAATCATAAAGCATAGAGCATGGACTTGTCATTTAAGCACTATTAAATCATGGGACATGAATTCTATCATCTAGGCCTTTTATCAAACACCTTGCATGCATTCTTTTATCTTTGGTGCATTTTCATGAATTTCCCCATTTTAAACCATATAAAGTTCATGGATTTCAACTAACGAACACATACATTTCATAAAAACACCTTTAGAGATCATCTTGAAACTTAAACAATGATCATCAACATGTACATGGTCATATCACAACAAGACAATCACAATATAATATGTAAAACATGGTTCTTGAGCTCTATGAACTAAATGGATCCATAGATGAACAATACCCATACCTTAGATGGAAGATTCTTGATGATTGATAAAGAAATTTTCTTGAACTTCAATCCCCAATTGAAAACCCTAATGTGTTCTTGAGAGGATTTTGAGGCAAAGAGTATGTTATGGTGAAATATGGGCTTAATTCTGTGTTTATGGAATATATATAGGGGTGGAAAGATAACCCAAATACCCCTCTAGATGAGTCATTTAATTTCTATGAAAATTACCCGATTTGGGCCCCCGGCGCGACGCGAAGATATCGTGTTGCCCCACATTTGTGACCTGAAAACTCACCACGATGTGGTGGAATCACGGAGATACACTAGAAATTGAAAAACGTCATTTTGTCTTATGGCGCGATGCGCCACTGACTGAAGTGACGCTGCTGAAACTTTAAATCGCCATAACTTCTTCACTGGGTGTCCGTTTTAGGCGAATTTGGTATCGACGGAAAGATTATTCAATTCTATACAATTTGGAGGGTATAAATCTGCCAAAATACCACCTATAGACCAAGTTATGCTTGTTCAAATATGACCTTTGTGAAATCACACACGAAAACTTGGTGGATTCAGAAGTTCTTAGCTTGGCTTACTCTAATTGACTTTTATGAATATTCTTAACACATCATAAGCTCTATTATCACTAAGATAATCTTTCTAATTCATGTACTCCAATATGAATCATAGGATAGGAGGTTTCATGTGTAGGAATAATGGTTCATTTTCTAGCTTGGAAATTTACGGGGTATTACAATATCTCCCCCTTTGGAAACATTCATCCTCGAATGAGACTGACTGAAACGGGGATAGAAAAGAAATTGGAGTACATATATGACATACTCTACTGGAACATGATCTCATGACAGACATGACTGATAAACTAAATATATCATGCTGGACATGCATGTTTGATGTATGAGTAACTAATTCTTGAATGTATAACTGAGATTTCTGATAACTGAGTTCTCCTAATGAGAATGCATATTTGATGTTTGATGATACACTATACTGATACATGAATGCATGACTGAATATGTAATGGTACTTGATACCAGATTTATGATGAAATATGAGCATGAATGGAATACCAAGTTGTATAGAATACTGAATGGGAAACTGAATAAGCTTAAGAAGAATTGTTACCTTAAGCTTGATCTGGATTGGAGGAGAAAAGGTAAGGATACTCGGTATGCATGTCTGCTTCTACTTCCCAAGTAGCTCCCTTAACGGACTGATTTTGTTAAAGAACTTTGACTAGAGAGACTTCTTTGTTTCTCAGTCTATGAGTGATAGTCTAGAATTTCGATCGAAATTTCCTCATAGAAGAGACTGTTCTGACTGCCAATGCTTTGAATAGGGACTACGACTGATGGATCACCTATAAACTTCTTGAGCAAAGAGACATGAAAGACTGGATAAACTGAGGCTAGATCTGAAGGCAATTCGAGCTCTTAAGCTACCTTTCCTAAGCGACTGAGAATCTTGAAGGGACCAAAATATCGAGGATTGAGCTTTTCCATCTTGCAGAACCGCTTCACTCCCTTCATGGGAGAGATATTTAGATAGACATAGTCATCGACCTCAAACTCGAGATCCTTTCTATGAGCGTTAGCATACGACTTCTATTGGCTCTGAGAAGCCTGGAGTCTTTCTCTAATTAACTGGACTTTCTCTAAGGTATCGAATACTAAGTCAAGCCCTATGACTGAGGCCTCTCTAACTTCAAACCACCCGATTGGAGATCTACACCTCCTACCATAGAGAGCTTCGAACATAGCCATTTTAATACTAGAATGATAGCTATTATTGTATGCAAACTAAATCAAAGGCAACTGGTCATCCCAAATTCCCTTGATATCAATTGCACACGCCCTTAGCATATCTTTAAGAGTCTGAATAGTCCTTTCTGCTTGACCATCTGTCTAAGGATGAAAAGTTGTACTGAGATAAACTTGGGTACCAAGACCCTTTTAGAATGCTTTCCATAAGTGAGAGGTAAAATGGGTACCTCTATCTGAGATGATAGATAATGGAACACCATGTAATCTGAACAACTCCCTAATATAGAGTTTGGCAAAATCCATGGCTGAATAAAGGGTATGGACTAGAAGGAAATGGGATGACTTGGTTATTCTATCTATAATGACCCAAATTGAATCATGATGATGACAAGTTCGAGGAAAACCTATCACGAAGTCCATGTTCACTTCTTCCCACTTTCAAGTAGGAATGGTGAACTCCTACATGGAACCACTAGGTTTTTTATGCTCTATCTTAACCTGCTGACATATAGGGCACTTAGCCAAAAATTCTGCAACATCTCTCTTCATCCCACTTCACCAATAGATCTCCCATAGATCGCGATACATCTTAGTGGTCCCTGGATGAATAGAGTATCGCACACCATGCGATTCTACAAGAATTCACTACTTTAAATCATCTACACCTGGAACACAAAGATGACCCTGAAAACGAATGATACCATCTCCCCTTTGGGAGAAAACCTCTACTTTCTAATTCTGAATTGACTCTTTTAACTTGACAAGGCTAGGATCCCTCTCTTACTTTTCTTTCACCTCAAAAAATAGAGATGACTATGAACTATCCTAGAAACATACAACACCCTCTGAAGAATCGACTAAGCAAACACCTAGTATGGTAAGCTGATGGATTTCCAGAGCTATTTTCTTCTTTATATCCTCAACGTGAGAAACGCTACCCCATGGAGAGTCTACTAAGAGCATCGGCCACAACGTTGGCCTTGCCTAGATGATAAAGGACACTCATGTCATAATCTTTCAAGAGCTCAAACCACCTTCTCTGACAAATATTGAGATCTTTCTAAGAAAAGACATATTGGAGACTCTTATGATTTGTGAAGACATCTACATGAACTCCGTATAGATAATGCCTCCAAATCTTCAAAGAAAATACTACAGCTGCTAACTCAAGATAATGAGTAGGATAATTCTTCTCATGGGGCTTTAACTGCCTAGAGGCATAGGTTATGACCTTACCATTCTGCATGAGGACACAACCCAAACCTACTCTGGATGCATCATAGTATACTACGAACCCATCTGAACCATCTGGAAGAGCTAAGACTAGAGATAAGGTGAGTTGAGTCTTTAATTCCTGAAAACTCTTCTCGCAACGATCTGACCACTGAAACTTGACCTTCTTCTGAGTCAATCTGGATATGGGGGATTCAATAGAAGAAACTCCCTCAAAAAACCATCTGTAATAGCCAACCAAACCCAAGAAACTCCTGATATCTGATGGAGAGATAGGGCAAGGATAATTTCTTATCACTTTGATCTTCTAAGGATCTACTCTAATGACATCACTGGAAATAATATGGAAAAGGAATGCTACTAACCTTAGTCAAAACTCACACTTACTGAATTTGGCGAATAGCTGGTGATCTTTGAGAGTCTGAAGAATAATTCTGAGATGGTCAGAATGATCACGCTCTGTGTGGGAATACACCAGGATATCATCTATAAAGACTATAACAAACATATCTAAGTACTGCTTGAACACACGTTTCATCAAGTCTATGAAAGTGGTTGGGGCATTGGTAAGACCAAAGAACATAACTAGAAATTTAAAGTGACCATACCGAGTACGGAAAGCTGTCTTCGAGATGTCACATTCTCTAACTCTGAGTTGATGATAGCCTGATCTGAGGTCCATCTTGGAGAAATAACTGGCACCCTAAAGTTGGTCAAACAAGTCATCTATTCTAGGAAAAAGATACTTTTTCTTGACCATAACTTTGTTGAGCTAATGGTAATCAATACACATCCTGAGAGAACTGTCTTTCTTGCACACGAATAAGATTGGTGTACCTCACGGGGAAATGTTGGGTCTAATGAATCCCTTATCTAAGAGATCCTTCAACTGATCCTTCAGTTCTTTGAGTTCTATTGGTGCAATTCTGTATGGCAGGATAGAAATAGGTTGAGTATCTAGAATAAGGTAAATGCCGAAGTCTATTTACCTCTCAGGAGGAAAGCCTAGAAGATCTTCGAGAAAGATATCTGATTATTTGTTAACCACTGGGATTGATTCAAAGCTAGGAGATTCAGAACCAGAGTCTTTAACATGAATGAGATGATAAACACATCCCTTAGAAATTATTTTCCTTGCCCAAAGGTAGAAAATAAGTTGATCCCTGAAAGATGAAGTACTACCCTTCCACTCTAGGACGGGCTCATTCGGGAACTAAAATTAAAATATCCTATTTCTGCAGTCGACTGTGGCATAGCAAGAATAGAGCCAAGCCATGCCAAGAATGATATCAAAATCAGTCATCTCTAACTCAACTAAATTTGCTGATGTGGCTTTCTGAAATATCATAACCAAGGAGTTCCTGTATACCCACCGAGCTATGATGGTTTTACCTACTGGGGTAGAGATTGAAAAGGGCTCTGCTAAAATTTCTCCAAAATCGCCTACTATAGAAGGAGTAACAAAAAACAAGGATGCACTTGGATCGAGCAAAGCGTAAACATGAATATGGAAAATTTGTAACGTACCAGTAACAACATCAAGAGAATTTTTCTAATCCTGTCGGGTCTGAAGAGCATAGAGTCTGTTTGGGCATTGCCCACTAGCAGCACTTGAAGTGGCACCCTGCTGATTTGGGCGATCGAACTGGGCTGTGGAACGATTTTGCTGACCCTGTAGACCTGATTGTGGACACTCTCTAATCCTTTGTCCTGGCTTGCCACAACTGAAACAAACATCGCTACCATCTCTACAGGTACCCTTGTGGTTCTAACCATAAGTCTGACACTGGGGATTAGTTCGGGCACTGCTGACACTGCCCTGATACTTAGAGCCTGGAGCTCGATCTCTGTTGCCGTCTTTGAATTTCAGCACTGGGGCACTGGTGGACAAAGGATCTGGAACTGCTATCTTAGGACAGAACTGCGAATGGTTTTCTTTTCTGATTTGGGTTGAGCAAAACCAAAACTGCCTAATCTTGCTCTCTTGTTCTGTCTCTCTCTAGTCCTAATCTTCTGCTCCTCTATTTGCTGAGCATGGTTCATGAGCCTGGCTAAATTCATATCACTGTTTAGCAACACAGACCTACACTCATTTACCATGCTATCATTCACTCCTAAGAAAACTTGCTTATCTTAGCCCTGTTGTCTGCAACCACATGAGGGGCATATCTGGCTAGCTGAGTAAATCTAAGAGAATACTTTTTAACTGTCATATTTCCCTTTATGAGGTTAATGAACTCCAGAACTTTGCCTCCCTCATCTCTTGGGAAAAGAATCTTTCTAAGAAATCCGTGACAAATTCCTCCCACTCTATAGGACCTGCACCATCTACCCTCTCAGACTTTTACTATTTGTACTAAGTGTGAGCAACATCCTGTAACTGGTATGTGGATAACTCATCACTCTGATAAGAAGTAACTCCCATGATGTCTATGACTTCTAGACTTGGTCAGTGAATTCTTGAGGGTTTTCATCAACTTAGACCCAAAAAAAGATGGAGGGTTCATTCGGGTGAAGTCCTGAATCCTAGCTACGGCTGAGTTGGCCACTGGATTAGCCATAATAACTGGTGGCCATTCATTTGGGGTAGCCACAGCCTTAGAAAGTATGGTGAGTGCGGCCCTAAACTCTTCATGAGATACATGTGCGCCTCTTTAGAGGCATATTCTGAAATAAGAGAAGAACGGATTAGACTGAGAGTTTAACTTAAGATTATGCTCACTAGCACGACATGAATACTAAAATAAGGGAAATTGTTCCTAAAACATTTTCTAGCCTCTTGGACATAAATGTGGCCCGCAATACACCCATTCACAATACTACTAAATGCGGCTTTCAGACTTCCTAGGACTCTATTGAACCTTAGGCTTTGATACCAAGTTTGTAACGCCCTAAATATGGCACCCAGAATGCTACATGGTTTTTATGACCCCAAGGGACCACAAGCTAACCCATGACTGATATTTGTACATATACACTACATAATATACTTGTAGAATGCAGAAAACATGAATAATAGGCCATAAGGTTCAATTGAATAGAATATCTGATAAATAATAACATCTATATAGGGTAACAAATACCCAAAACAACTGAAAGCTAAATCTAAAATCTAAACTAAAGCTAAAAGCCTCTAAATACTGTCTATAATAAGGAGTTGAAGGAACATGTCTCCAACTAACTCCGTCTAGCAAAATTAAAATGAAATAATGAATGAAATAAAACAATATCATCGTTGAATGGATGAGGACTCACTGCAACTCTGTGAATAGAATGCTACTGCCGATTTGGAACTCATGTCTCTGAACCTATGGTGTAACACAAAAGAAAGCACCATAGAACAAATTCGTCAGTACGACTGGGAGTACTGAGTATACAAGTGCGGTAGGCTAAATACAAATGGGTTTACATGCATGAACAATGCTAACTGACTGACTGATAAGAACATATAAGTACAAACATGCATACTTAGTAACTAAAATCATGAATACATGATATCTGGATCTATACAGTAATACATGGTTTACTGTTATCTAACATGACTGATACTGAAATTATGATAACATGAATGACTGTGTCTGATAATCTTGAATCTAATGGAACTACCTAAGTTCCGTACTATAATTGAATTAACTGTAACTGAGAGTCCTGGTATATTGAAATCTAAAGAACTACCTCAGTTTTTTTTACTAAGACTAGGACTAAAACTGTGGGAGGTAGTTGCTTAAACGACATGCCCAATAACATATATAGCTAGGTTGGGATTCAAACTCTACCTCGACTCGAAGAGTGTAAATACTGTGCCACTGGTAAGGACATTTGTGAGTGTCCCTTAGCTAGCAGGTACTCGAATGAGAATGGTGGGAACCCTAAACTGACAAGTTAAGCCACCTCATCAACTATAATCTAGCAGGTTAAGATGTCTCAACCTACGTTGGCTATGTAGTTCTGGAACACAAGGATGCCTACTAAGAATCACACCCTAAACTGGAAGGTGAGTTCCCATCCTTGGGTTCACTAGGTGGAAACTTCTACTCCCATCTAAAGAGACTAAAAATGAATTAACTGGCTGTACATGGACTGATTAACTGACTTTTGTTGACTAACGGAATAGTTCTACTATCTGAGAATTTATTGAGATCATGAGATTTCTGATATTTCCTGAGTCACATGACTGACTGAGTTCTATAGATCATGGCTTGATTGAGATTATCATGATAATGTGACATAGATCTAGGCGCACAGCTATATGTGTTGGGTACTAGTACCCCCAGGACTTAATGAAAGGAAACTGACACACATAACTAACTTAATCATAAAGTGGAGTCCACAATTCACCATATCATAAGTAGGGGATTTCACACTAAGCATAGTTCTCAACATCTTACGTATAGAAGGGAAATTTATACAACATGTGTATACTTGTATAGCTTTAATATCATACTCAATCCATATCACAACAATGACGCATATCAATCACGTGAAATTCATGTGAAATCATAAAGCATAGAGTATAGACTTGTGATTTAAGCACTATTAAATCATGGAACATGAATTCTATCATCCTGGGCCTTTTATCAAATACTTTGCTTGCATTCTTTTAGATTAGGTGTGTTTTCATGAATTTCCCCATTTTAAACCACATAAAGTTCATGAATTTCAACTAACGAACACATATACTTCATGAAAACACCTTTAGATAATATATTCAAAATTTAAAAAATAATCATCAATATGTACATGGTCATATCACAACATGACAATCACAATATAATATGTAAAACATGGTTCTTGAGCTCTATGAATGAAATGAATTCATAGATGATCACTACGCATACCTTAAATGGAAGATTCTTGATGATTGATGGAGAAATTTGCTTGAACTTGAATCTCCAATTGAAAACCCTAATGTGTTCTTGAGAGGATTTTGAGGGAAAGAGTATGTTTTGGTGAAATAAAAGCTTAATTCCATGTTTATGGAATATATATATGGGTGGAAAGATGACCCAAATACCCCTCTAGATGTGTCATTTAATTTCTGTGAAAATTACCCAACTAACGTGACCCTGAGATATAGCGTTGCACCCCCGTTTGTCACCTAGAAACTCACTGTGATGCGGTGGAATTGCGGAGAGACACTGGAAATTGACAAACATCATTTTGGCTTATGGCGCAATGTGCCACTGACTGAAATGACGCCGCTAAAACTTTAAATCGCCATAGCTTCTTCACCAGGTGTCCATTTTTTGTGAATTTGATATCGATGTAAAGCTTATTCAATTTTCTAAAATTTGGAGGGTATAAATATGCCAAAATACCACTATAAATCAATTTATTCTCGTTCAAAGATGACCTATGTGAAATCACATACGAAAACTTGGTGGATTCAAAAGTTCTTAGGTTGGCTTACTCTAAGTGACTCTTATGAACATGATTAACACACCATATGCTCTATTATCACTAGGATACTCATCCTAATTCATGTACTCCAATATGAATCACAGGATAGGAGGTTTCATATGTAGGAACAATGGTTCATTTTCTATCTTAGAAATATACGGGGTATTACAAGTATACCAAGCTTTATAATATTGATCTAAGAAGAAATGTTCACTTCGGAAACATAAGCATTTGTGGGGTTTCAAGATACCCTTTTATGCTAGATGATTAGTGCTATAGAAACTACATCATTCTACCCAAGGTTGACTATTTAGGGATACCTCGAGAGACTCTACTTGTTCCATACTTCTTGGATAGGTAGGGTTTCTGAGAGAGTGATGGTTTTCTTCACCCGATGTAGGTACTATGAGGAGATGTGGTGTGGCATCTTCCCTTTAAAACATAGACATTTTTCTTGGATGCCAATTAGTTTGCGCAATACAAGGTTCCAAATGTACAAAATTGTCTTAAGATTGTAAAAGACCGATGGGGAAATCATCTTTTTTCATACATTCTTCCCAAATATCAAAGAGATGTGACCATAAAGAAATTGAGAGACAAATGATTGATAAGAGTAAGGGAGTGCAAGGTAGCAACCTATGAGAGGAAAAGGGAGAGGTTATGAGGAGTAAAGTAAGGGGGTTTTCACCAAACCGAGCTAACACTATTTGTCTATCTTTTAACAAGGATATGTGTGTAGGTACCAACATGGAAAGCGAAAGAGAACGAGAACTAAAAGAGAAGATTCCCTTTGAAGATTTTATGAGGGAAATCTTAGATGCTTCCAAGGATTGTAAAGGACCTTCACACCAAGTTAAAGAAGAATAATCTCATGAATTTCAAGGTAAAATAGCTTACTCTTACACTTTTGTACATGTTAATAATTATTGTGTGGCTAGTAGCTCATTAAGTGTTAGTAGTAGCTTATCTATATGTGAGTCTCATAATTCTCTACCTTTTTTTGATGATGTGCCTATTTAGAGTGAGGAAGCACTAGTTGATCCAATTGATGATCTCATTGACTCTTTTTGTAAGATCAATTTGAGTCCACCTTGTGTTAAATCCAGCATGACAAATGATGGTACATTGTTTTATGAAATTTGTATCAATCAACTTGTGTGCAAAACAAGTACACCACTTGAGGATGATTGTGATGTGATTAATGAAACTCAATTGAGTGATGATGTTGAAAATGTTGGTCAAGTAAATAGGAGTGACCTTTAAGCATGTCCTTTAGTAAATGTCCTATTGTTTGTCTTGCTCATAGGGATGATTATGTGTTTGACACTTCTTCAAAACTTGATAGTTCTATTGTTGAGAGTGAACTTACAAGTTAATATCCTCCTTCATGGATTGATCCTTCTCTCTTTAAGTACATTATCATATTTGAAGATGGTAAAATCACTCCTTGTGAACCTAGTGGTGTGAATAAGATTGATGGTGTAGCTCATCTTCAGGGATATAGCCTATATGACAACCCAATGGTGTGACTACATTCCTCCTACAGATGGAAATCTCTTCCTTGAAGATGAGAGTACTCTTAAGGGAAAGAAATGTGAGGTTTTGAAAAGGAATGATCAATTGGGTGTTGATAACTTTGATTTGATTGAATATTCAAGAAACCCAATTAGTGATTGCTCCTATGAAAGTGCTTGTGGTTGTGATCCTTTGTACAATACCCCACCCTTGTTTGATAATTGTGAGAATGAATTGCTTGATTCTTGTAATGACTTGAGTAATGATTCCTTTGATGTTAGTGGTGGTATGTGTCTACTTGAGTATTCTTCCCTTGAAAGAGAAAATATCAATTGCTTGGAAAGCATTTCTTATTCTACTTTGTGTGATCCTATTATTGAGAATACTTTTGGTGATGATCTTGAATCCAATAGTGAGTATATACATGAGGACACATTGGTTGAAGTTAACTTGAGTGGTAACTTTCTCTACTCTCCATTTTCTTTTGATGATGCTTATGTGTGTGGAGAGTATATTATTTTATTTGGGTGATGTGTTTTAGGGAACGAAGTGTTGTCTAGACCCATGTCTATGGCCACTCTATCCATTTAACCCCAGTGATAAATCTGAATGTGATAATTTCCACACGCCTAACTTAATGCTTGGTCTAGTTGACAAGCAAAGTTTAGATGAGGATATTGGAATCCTTCCCTATGATGTAAAGTCTTTCTTTAGGAGTTACAACCCACTTAATAGACCCAAGTTATGCATGAAAGGCATTTTCAACAAAGATAAGCATTCATTAAATAAGGGAAGTAAAGAAAAGATCTAGGAGAATTTAACATTTTGCTTTTCCAATCTTGACCAAGGTTTCACTACTTGTATGTCAAGAAGATAGTCTCCTCTTGAAAACAAGTTAGATGGATTCCATACTAGTGACCTTTTATTGTGAATTTTTTACAATTGGTGACCCCTTTTTTAAGGGAAGTTATTTGAAAGGAAAAGGTCATATGTGCTTAAATGTTTTTCTTCCATCCTTGTGTGCATTATGTGCTATATCGTTTGAGCCAAATGGCCTTCTTGTAGATAATAGCACCTTGGATTATGATTTTGCACTTGATTCCTTTCTATACTACCTCTTTGCTTATGATGATATCCATGTTAGTCTTGGATTTTCTATATGTAGAGGTAGGGAACTTGTTGGTTTGTCCACTTGTTTGAATTAAAATTCTATATGGATCTTGTGGACATTAAAATCAATTGAGGTACCACTTTTGATGTGGTATTTTAAAGAGGTGATGAAGCAATTGTGTCTTATGGCTCCTAAGGTTAAGGTAGCCTTACCTTTTGGATTTAGTAATGCCATTATGACCTTTGTGGTTTCCTTACCTCTTGGTAATTCCCATATCCAACTCCTTTGTTCATTTTTCAATAAGTTTCTAATGTTTACCATAAAGGATCCTTGGTTATATCTGAAGTGTGTGAAATTTTAGCATGATGCTAAGATTATTTATGCTAACCCTAACCCTTATGTCATGAGGATATTGTATTTTATTGTCCTTCCTTTGTTTTTTTAAGGTTTAGATTCGAGGTCGAATCTATTTCAAGAAGGGGAGGATGATACATGCCAAATTGCCTCCAAATCTTTGGATGAGATAAATATGATGTTCAAAGTGCTTGATGAGTCCTTAGTGCTATTAAAAGATGCCATGTGAATGAATATTACCAATAAGTTGGGTCAAAGGACTTTGATGATGTCGAAGGAGTGCAAAACAAGGCTCGAAAGCCCCTTGGAAGGGTCATGTGCCCAAGGCACTCTTGATCCACTCTAGCATTTCAAGAGCTGGTAAAAAAAGACCCTGGTGGGCCTTTTCATACATTTGGGTCACTTTTGGGCCCTAATTATGTAATATTTAGACAAACTATAAAAACTTGGTAGTTAGGCTTATTTTAGTTAGTTTTTGTTGATTGATAATGATAAATTCATGAAACTCCATGGGGAGTGTTTTAAGAGCTTAGAAAAGCAACTGTTGACTTTGAATAG